>NC_091987.1:69885425-70008112 GCF_044704955.1 Pristiophorus japonicus | reverse complement strand
GGGAGGGGGGGGGGGGGGAGAGGGGGGGAGGGAGGGGGGGAGGGAGGGAGGGGGGGAGGGAGGGAGAGAGAGGGGGGGTGGGAGGGGGAGAGAGGGGGAGAGAGAGGGGGAGGGAGGGGTAGAGAGAGGGGGGAGGGAGGGTAGAGAGAGGGGGGAGGGAGGGAGAGAGAGGGGGGGTGGTTGGGGAAGAGAGGGGGGGAAGGGAGAGGGGGGGCTGGGGAAGAGAGAGAGAGGGGGAAGAGAGAGGGTGGTGGAGAGAAAGGGGGGGAGAGAAAGGGGTGGGGGGTGGGGAAGGGATAGGTCAGGTCGCGTCGGATCGGATCCAGTCCGGGAGTCGGGAGTCGGGTCCAGTGCGGGGGTCGGGTCGGGGAACAGGAGCGCGGGTTGGATCGGGTCAGTCGGGTCAGTCGGGAGGTCGGGTCGGGGAACAGGAGCGCGGGTCGGGTCAGTCGGTGGGGGGGGAGCGGGTGTCGGGTGTCGGGTCGGGGCGGGGCGGGGGGGAGCGGGTGTCTGGTCGGCGGGGGGGGGGGGGGGGGAAAGCGGGTGTCTGGTCGGCGGGGGGAGGGGTGGGAGCGGGGGTCGGGTCGGGTCTGATCGGTGGGGGGGGGGGGAGCGGGTGTCGGGTCGGGTCGGGTCTGGTCGGCGGGGGGGTGGGGGGAGCGGGTGTCGGGTCTTATCGGGGGCGGGGAGCAGGAGCTGGCCGTGGGAGGAGCCCCAGTGAGGCCATTCAGCCAGGGCTAGGGGCTGCGTGCTTCGGGCCCCTCCCACACAGTTCGGCACCTAGAGCTACTGAACTTGCGTGCCGACTGTAGCGCGCATGTGCAGAGGTCCCGGCACTGTTTTCAGCGCCGGGACCTGGCTCCGCCCCCCCACAGCTCGTGCTGGCTGCGCTGAGGGCCAGAGGACCTGTAAGTAGGTGGAGAATACCGAGGATTCTTTTAGGCGCCGTTTTAGGCGCGAAAAACGGGCGCCCAGCTAGGAGGGGCGCCCATTTTTTTTCTTGTGGAAACTTGGGCCCATAATGTTGCAGATTTAAAAAAAAAATCTGTTTTAAATTAAATTTTTTGTTTTGTTCTTGCGTCTTTCTTTTAATCCCATGTGGATGCTCCAATATTTCATTTCCTGTAAAATGATTTAAATGTAATATTTATTTCATGTTTTTTACTTCCTGCTTTGCAGTCTGCGTGTCTCAGTGAGGATTCTTAAATCTGATAGGTTGAAAAGCCTCCCTGCTGCTTGGCCTGCTTCCAGATGCCACAGATCCCCTGTAGAAGGTACTGAATATAAACAGATGCTGGATGACTGGAAGTCTCCACTGACAAACCTGTTAAATGTCTTCGCCACTTACCACAAAATCTGGGCCACTATCAACTCCCATACTCTGTAAATGATGCTTGTTGAATTTGGATCAAACAAATCTAATTAATTTCTAATATCCATTTATTGTAATTTTTCTACAAAGTAAAACGTTTTACTTACTTTACCAATTTTAATTTACCATGGAAAGAACTACATTTGCAATGTTATTGCCTCAATTTCAAAATTCACATCCTTATTTTCAAATCCCACCATGGCCTTGTCCCCTCCCTATTTCTGTAATCTTCTCCAGCACCCCCCCCCCCACCCCCGAGATATCTGCGTCCTTTAATTCTGTCCTCTTGAGCATCCTGATAATAATCGCTCAACCATTGGTGGCCATGCCTTCTGTTGCCTAGGCCCCAAGCTCTGGAACTCCCTGCCTAAACCTCTCTGCCTCTCTACCCTCCTTCAAGACGCTCCTTAAAACATACCTCTTTGACCAAGCTTTTGGTCACCTGCACTAATTTCTACTTCTGCGGCTCGGTGTCAAATTTTTATCGCATAATACTCCTGTGAAGCACCTTGGGACGTTTCACTACGTTAAAGGTGCTATATAATTATATGTTGTTGTTGTCGTTGTTGCTAATAACTCCTAGCCAAATGCATCCCAGTGAATTGTAGCAGTATAGCAAAGTAAATGACAAATAAGATTTGCAAAGTGACTTGTGTTCCTTAAGTCTAATAAGGAAAATGAAATTAGTACTTTTACCACAGCAGAAGTTTAAACTATTTAGTACAAAAGTTTAATTTCAGCTACAGCTAAAGCCATTAAAATTAATCTTTTCTACATGTAATATTGCTGAACTATCATCTGTTGCTCTGTATCATTGCAGAGCCATTGTCACTGTTGCTCCTCAGTTTCAATTTGTTTTGTTTCTATTACTGCTAGTATTCCAATGTGTGTAAATAGTAAGCAGTCACGGCATAGAAACTAGAAGGATTTGAAGGTGTGGGAAAGGAAATGTCACACTCATTCCATCGGCAGTGCTCTTCTGAGGTCATGATTAACATGCATTGTTAAGGCACAGTAGAAAGATCTATATCTGGCTGCTGCTAGTACAACCAATACCAAGTAACTGCAACCTCTTGCTCCTGGTCATGGCTTGGAAAAATAAATATTTTAACTGTAAATGAGCCAGCAAGCCAAGCAGAGACAAGGTACAGGAATAACAGACAGCTTTTAACACCATTTTGTCTAACATATATATCAGGCAATGCCACTAATCTGTACCCACTTTATATAATGTGCATTTAACAAGAAATTGAAATATAGTTTACACTCAGTCACCATTGTCCTAAACACGCTAGGCTAGAAATCCCATAGATCCATTTGAGGGTGCAGTGGGATGGCACTTCTGCCTGCCACTTGAGCCACGCCTGCCCTCTTCCCAAAGCCCAAGGATGGGGTCATTTACATAATCGGTCAGGTGTCATTGCCTGTACTGCCATAACAGAGGTGTCCAGCCCATGGAAATGGTGGATTTTGGAGTAGGATCTTGTTGCTCTAAGCGAGGGAACCTAAGGCCTACTTCAGCCTGAAGACAAAGGACAGCCAAATGTACAGCTCTCATAGCAACGGCAGTTGCAGGTACATGCCTCAGAACAGGAATTATGCCTGCATTAGGGTCAGCAGGATCTATGTCCGCTATCAGAGGCACGGAATTCCTAGATAGTCTGTGGACATCCCAGACATACTACCAAAGTTGTTCTACACAAACATAAGAAGCGTACACCCACAGAATGCAATTTCTTCAATATTTATCAATGGGGTGTAAACCTGGCAGATCCATTAAAATAGTGGCCTTTCCCACCAGAATCATGTTCCATCTGAGCTCCCACTCACACTGCATAATACAGGCTCCTTTGCTGGGGGTACCATAGGTAAGACCCCCATGCACCAAAGGCCCACTTTTCTTGACCCCCATCCCCATGACCCCATGAAGCTCAGCAGGCTAATCTCATAGGCAGGCTCTCTCTGGCACTTTCACCAGGATGTGAAGCTCCTGCTGATTTTCATGATCTCTGTCCCATAAGTCCAAATTAAGTCATCTAAGTGATGGTTCTAGGTGTTCCTCCGTTTCAGATGCCCCAAAAGTTCGTCAACATCCTCTGCCTGCTCCAGACGACATGCAGGCCGTGATCCTTACCAACTGATCCATTATAGACTCAATCCATGTCCGGACCGGGGTCAAACAGGGTTGCGTCATCACTCCAACCCTCTTCTCAATCTTCCTCGCTGCCATGCTCCACCTCACAGTCAACAAGCTCCCGCTGGAGTGGAAGTAAACTACAGAACCAGTGGGAACCTGTTCAACCTTCGTTATCTCCAAGTCAGATCCAAGACCACCCCAACCTCTGTCGTCGAGCTACAGTAAGTGGATGATGCCTGCGTCTGCGCACATACAGAGGCTGAACTCCAGGACATGGTTGACGTATTTACTGAGGCGTACGAAAGCATGGGCCTTACGTTAAACACCCGTAAGACAAAGGTCCTCCACCAGCCTGTCCTTGCCGCACAGCACTGCCACCAATCATAAAGATCCACAGCGCGGCCCTGGACAATGTGGACCATTTCCCAAACCTCGGGAGTCTCTTATCAACAAGAGCAGACATTGATGATGAGATTCAACAACACCTCCAATGCGCCAGTGCAGCCTTCGGCCACCTGAGGAAAAGAGTGTTCAAATACCAGGCCCTCAAATCTGCCACCAAGCTCATGGTCGACAGGTAGTAATACCCACCCTTCTGTATGGCTCAGAGACATGGACCATGTACAGTAGACACCTCAAGTTGCTGGAGAAATACCACCACGATGCCTCCGCAAGATCCTACAAATCCCCTGGGAGGACAGATGCACCAACATTAGCATCCTCGACCAGGCCAACATCCCCAGCATTGAAGCACTGACTGTTATGTATGAATAAAGAGTCTGACCAGATGCCGTGAGCTCAAAGTAAAGTGTGACCTTAGTCTTTTACTGCAGGTCTCCAGAGTGCCTCTCCAGCCTGTGAGGCCTCCTTAAATACAGGTACTCCCAAGGGCTTGTGGGATCCCTTGCAACTCCAATGGATGAGCCCTCTGGTGGTTAAACAATGGATTTACAGGTTTACATATATAACAACACTCCACCCGCAAAATCAATAGTGTAACTATTTACAAGGTGAGTCGATCTGGGGCCTTTCTTTCCCTGGTTGATCGTCTCGGTGCAAATATTGGTTTTGGTGAGTCATTTGTTGGGCCCTCACTGGGCTGCTGTGCAGCTGGCCTTGCTGGGCTGCCTAGTGTGGTGAGTCCTGCTGGGCTGCTGCAGGTGATGGGTTCTGCTTCGTGGTCAACCGCTGTGTTGGTTGCCACTGGTGTGTGTGTTGGGGGGTCAGAAAAGGTAGGGTCTAATGTGGGTTGCTCTGGATAGTCCGTGAATCTGAGTTTGGTTTGGTCCAAGTGTTTCCTGTAGATAATTCCATGTGAAAGTTTGACCCGAAACACCCTACTCCCCTCTTTATCCACGACAGTGCTGGGAAGCCACTTGGGACCGTGTTCATAATGCAACACAAATACAGGATCATTCATTTCAATTTCGCATGACACATTTGCACTATCATGGTATGTACTTTGTTGAAGCCGCCTGCTCGCTACCTGTTCATGTAGATCAGAGTGGGCTAATGAGAGCATTGTCTTAAGTGCCCCTTTGAGCAATTCAGCGGGTGGAATCCCAGTGAGCGAGTGAGGTCTCGTGCGGAAATTAAGCAGGACTCAGGATAGGCGAGTCTGCAGTTACCCTCTTCAAGCCTTGCTTGATGGTTTGCACTGCTCTCTCTGCCTGACCAGTGGACGCTGGTTTAAACGGGGCAGATGTGACATGTTTGATCCCGTTACGGGTCATAAATTCTTTGAACTCAGCACTGGTAAAACATGGCCCGTTGTTGCTCACCAGGACATTGGGTAAGCCATGTGTGGCAAACATGGCCCGCAGTCTTTCAATGGTGGCAGCCGACGTGCTAGCCGACATTATCACACATTCAATCCACTTGGAGTACGCGTCTACAACCACAAGGAACATTTTACCCAAGAACGGGCCTGCATAGTCGCCATGTACCCTAGACCACGGTTTGGAGGGCCAAGACCATAAACTTAGCGGCGCCTCCCTGGGTACATTGCTTAACTGCGAGCATGTATTACATCTGTGAATGCAGGACTCTAAGTCCGCATCGATGCCGGGCCACCACACATGGGATCTGGCTATCGTTTTCATCATTACGATGCCTAGGTGGGTACTGTGGAGATCACTGATGAAGGTGTCTCTGACCTTCTTGGGGGCCACTACTCGATTGCCCCACAGAAGGCAGTCTGCCTGTATAGACATTTCATCTTTGCGCCACTGGAACGGCTTTATCTCTTCCTGCATTTCCACTGGAACACTGGACCAGTTCCCATGAAGCACACAGCTTTTGACTAGAGATAATAAGGGGCCCTGGCTTGTCCAGGTTTTGATCTGCTGGGCAGTGACGGGTGATTGCTCACTCTCAAATGCTTCCATAACCATGGCTAGATCTGCGGGCTGTGCCATTTCCACCCCCGTGGTGGGCAATGGCAGCCTACTGAGAACATCGGCGCAGTTTTCTGTGCCTGGCCTGTGGCGGATGGCGTAGTTGTATGTGGACAATGTGAGCACCCATTTCTGGATGCAGGCCGATGCATTGGTATTCATCCCTTTGCTCTCGAAAAAAAGAGATATAAGTGGCTTATGGTCAGTTTCCAATTCGAATTTTAGCTCAAACAGGTATTGATGCATTTTCTTTACCCCATAGACACACGCTAATGCTTCTTTTTCAATCATGCTGTAGGCTCTCTCAGCCTTAGACAGACTCCTGGATGCATAAGCAACCAGTTACAGTTTCACGAAATCATTAGCTTGTTGCAATACACACCCGATGCCGTATGACGACGCATCACATGCTAGTACCAAACGCTTACATGGATCATACAACACAAGCAATTTGTTTCAGCATACCAATTTTCTTGCTTTTACAAAGGCTTCTTCTTGGCTTTTGCTCCAAACCTAATTGCCCCCCTTTTCGTAGTAAGACATGTAGTGGTTCTAGCAGGGTGCTGAGACCTGGTAAGAAGTTACCAAAATAGTTCAAGAGTCCCAGGAACAACCGCAGCTCCATCACGTTCTGTGGCCTCGGTGCGTTCTCGATTGCCTCCGTCTTCCCATTGATGGACCTGATGCCGTCCGCCGCAATCCTCCTTCCCAAGAACTCCACTTCAGGCGCCAGGAAAAAGCACTTCGAGCATTTTAACCTGAGCCCCACGCGGTTGAACCGACTAAGAACCTCCTCCAGGTTCTGCAGGTGCTCGACTGTGTTCCGACCTGTGATCAAGGTGTCGCCCTGAAAGACCACGGTGTGCGGGACTGACTTCAGTAAACTTCCCATGTTTCTCTGGAATATCGCCGCCGCTGATTGGATTCCAAATGGGCATCTGTTATAAACAAAAAGACCTTTGTGCGTGTTGATGCAGGTGAGGGCCTTCGATGATTCCTCTAATTCCTGCGTCATGTAGGCTGAAGTCAGATCCAGC
Source organism: Pristiophorus japonicus (assembly GCF_044704955.1). NCBI lineage: Eukaryota > Metazoa > Chordata > Chondrichthyes > Pristiophoridae > Pristiophorus > Pristiophorus japonicus. The sequence goes on along the minus strand of NC_091987.1, from coordinate 70,001,170 downwards.
TTCGTCAACGTCTTTCCTCCCACCAGCGTTGCAAAGAGGTCGTCGGCTTTTGGAAGTTGGTATTGGTCCTGCAGGGAGAAATGATTGATAGTTACTTTGTAATTGCCACAGATTCTGACGGTGCCATCTCCCTTGAGGACTAGGACAATAGGACTGGCCCACTCGCTGAAATTGATAGGTGAGATGATGCCCTCTCTTTGTAGCCAGTCGAGCTCGATTTCTACCCTTTCTTTCATCATGTATGGTACTGCTCTCGCCTTGTGATGGATGGGTCGCGCCCCGGAATTAGGTGGATCTGCACTTTTGCTCCTTGGAATTTCCCAGTGCCTGGTTCGAACAACGAAGGAAATTTGTTTAAGATCTGTGCACACGAAGTGTCATCAGCGGGTGATAGCACTCGGATGTCATCCCAGTTCCAGCGTATCTTTCACAGCCAGCTCCTGCCGAGCAGCATGGGACCATCGCCCGGTACCACCCAGAGTGGTAGCTTGTGCACCACTCCATCGTAGGAGACCTTTACGGTAGCATTGCCAATTACAGAAATCAGTTCTTTTGTGTAAGTTCTTAATTTTGTGCGAATTGGAGTTAAGACTGGCCTTGAGGCCTTGTTGCACCACAACCTTTCGAAAGTCTTTTTGCCCATGGTGGACTGGCTCGCGCCCGTGTCCAGCTCCATTGACACCGGGAGTCCATTTAGTTCAATCTTCAGCATTATCGGGGGACAATTCGTGGTGAATGTGGGCACCCCATGTACCACTGCCTCCTCGATCTGAGGTTCTGTTTTGTCATGATCCTCTGTGGATTTGTCCTCCTCTGCAACGTAGTGGTTTGCAGGTTTAGCAGGCCTAGAAGCTCGCATGCACACTCGTTGGAGGTGTCCCATTGTTCCACAGCCCTTGCAAATGTATCCTTTGAATCGGCATGAATGGAAATGATGATCACCCCCGCAGCGCCAACAAGGTGTTAATGGCCTTGCATTCATCACCCTTGAAGGTGGACTCTGAGACATCTGCGGACGTGTAGCTGCAGGTATGTGTGACCTGCCCTGTCCATTATGATTCGAAAACAACATTACTTTGTTCACAGTACTTGTAGCAGCACTTGTGTGCTGAGGGATTTGCTTAGTATTATCACTGGTGGCAATGAACGCCTGGGCTATCGCTGTGGCCTTACTCAAGGTTGGGGTCTCTACAGTCAAAAGTTTGCGAAGTATGGCTTCGTGGCCAATGCCAAGTACGAAATTGTCTCTGAGCATGTGCTCCAAATGTCCTTCAAATTCGCAATGTCCTGCAAGGCGTCTCAGCTCGGCGACATAACTTGCCACTTCCTGGCCTTCAGATCTTTTGTAGGTGTAGAACCGGTACCTCGTCATCACAACGTTTTCCTTCGGGTTCAAATGCTCTGAGACCAGTGTGCACAAATCGTCGTATGATTTCTCCGTGGGTTTCACTGGAGTGAGCAGATTCTTCATGAGGCCATACGTTGGTGCCCCACAGACGGTGAGGAGGATCGTTCTACGCTTGGCAGCGCTCTCTTCCTCATCTAGCTCATTGGCCACGAAGTATTGGTCGAGTCGCTCCACAAAAGTTTCCCAATCATCTCCCTCCGAAAATTTCTCCAGGATGCCCACTGTTCTCTGCATCTTTGGGTTAGCTATTTGTATCTTGTCGCCAGTTGTTGTGTATGGAGAAAGAGTCAGACTGAACACTGTGAGCTCAAAGTAAAGTGTGACCATAGTCTTTTATTGCAGGTCTCCAGAGTGCCTCTCCAATCTGTGAAGCCTTCTTAAATACCTGTGCTCCCAAGGGATTATGAGATCCTCTGGTGGCTGTACAGAGTATATACAAGTCCAGATACATAACAGTATTTATCCCCTTACTTTCAGAAAAGAGGGATATCAGTGGCTTATGGTCAGGTTCTAATTCAAATTTGAGCCCAAAGAGATATTGATGCATTTTCTTTACCCCATAAACACACGCTAACGCTTCTTTTTCAATCATGCTGTAGGCCCTCTCAGCCTTCGCCAGACTTCTGGATGCATAAGCAACTGGTTGCAATTTCCCAGATTCATTAGCTTGTTGCAATACACACCCGACACCGAATGACGACGCATCACATGCTGGTACCAAACGCTTACATGGTTCATACAACACAAGCAAGTTGTTTGAGCATAACAATTTTCTAGCTTTTACAAAGGCATTTTCTTGGCTTTTACCCCATACCCATTTGTCTCCTTTACACAGTAAAGCGTGCAGTGGTTCTAACAATGTGCTGAGACCAGGTAAGAAGTGACCAAAGTAGTTCCAGAGTCCTAGAAACGACCGCAGCTCCGTCACGTTCTGTGGCCTCAGGGCACTCTCGATTGCCTCCGTCTTCGAATCGGTGGTCCTGATGCCGTCTGCCAGGCACTTTGAGCATTTTAACCTGAGCCCCATGCGGTTGAGCTGACTAACAACCTCCTCAAGGTTCTGCAGATGCTCGACTGTGTCCCAACCTGTAACCAAGATGTCATCCTGGAAAACCACGGTGCGTGGAACCGACTTCACTAAGCTTTCCATGTTTCTCTGCAATATCGCCGCGGCTGATCGAATCCCAAATGGGCATCTTTTGTAAATGAAGAGACCTTTGTGCGTGTTGATGCAGGTGTGTCCCTTCGATGATTCCTCCAGTGCCTGCGTCATGTCGGCTGAGGTCAAGTCCAGCTTTGTGAATGCCACGTTGCAAAAAGGTCGTCTGCTTTTGGTAGTGGTTAATGATCCTGCAGGGAGAAACGATTGATAGTTACTTTGTAATCACCACAGATTCTGACGGTGCTGTCTCCTTTGAGGACTGGAACAATCGGATTCGCCCACGCGTTGAATTCGATCGGCGAAATGATGCCCTCTCGTTGCAGCCGGTTCAGCTTGATCTCCACCCTCTCTCTCATCATGTACGGTACTGCTCTCGCCTTGTGATGGATGGGTCGCACCCCCAGAATTAGGTGGATCTGCACTTTTGCTCCTTGGAACTTCCCAATGCCTGGTTCGAACAGCGAAGGGAACTTGTTTAAGACCTGGGCACACGAAGTGTCGTCGACGGACGAGAGCGCTCGGACATCGTCCCAGTTCCAGCGTATCTTCCCCAGCCAACTCCTGCCGAGCAGTGTGGGGCCATCGCCCAGTACCACCCAGTGTGGTAGCTTGTGCACCGCTCCATCCTAGGAGACCTTTATGGTAGCACTGCCGATTACAGGAATCAGTTCCTTTCTGTACGTTCTCAGTTTAGTGCGAATGGGAGTCAGGACTGGCTGCACCACAATTTATCGAAAGTCTTTTTACTCATAATGGACTGGCTCACGCCCGTGTCCAGCTCCATTGACACTGGGAGTCCATTTAATTCAACCTTCAGGTTATTGGGGGACACATTGTGGTAAATATGTGCACCCCATAGAAACATAGAAAATAGGTGCAGGAGCAGGCCATTCAGCCCTTCTAGCCTGCACCGCCATTCAATGAGTTCATGGCTGAACATGAAACTTCAGTACCCCCTTCCTGCCATATACCTCTGCCTCCAAGGTCTGAGGCTCTGATTCACCGTGATCCACCGTGGATCTGTCCTCCTCTGCAACATGGTGGTTTGCAGGATTAGCAGGGTTTGCAGCTTGCCTGCATATACGTTGGAGGTGTCCCATTGTTCCACAGCCCTTGCAAACGTACCCTTTGAAGTGGCATGAATGGAAACAATGATCACCCCCGCAGCACCAACAAGGTGTTAATGGCCTAGCACTCATCACCCTTGATGGTGGACTCTGAGACATCTACGGACGTGCAGCTGCAGGCATGTAAGGCCTGCCCTGTATGTTGCAATTCGAAAACAACATTACTTTGTTCACAGTACACGTAGCAGCATTCGTGTGCTGAGAGATTTGCCTGGTATTGTCACTGGTGACAATGAATGCCTCGGCTATCGCTATGGCCTTACTCAAGGTTGGGGTCGCTACAGTCAAAAGTTTGCGAAGTATCACTTCATGGCCAATGCCAAGTATGAAATTGTCCCTGAGCATGTGCTCCAAATGTCCTTCAAATTCGCAATGTTCTGCAAGGTATCTTAGCTCGGTGACATAACTCGCCACTTGCTGGCATTCAGACCTTTTGTATGTGTAGAACCGATACCTCGCCATCAGAACGCTTTCCGTCGGGTTAAGATGCTCCCGGACTAGTGTGCACAAATCATCATATGATTCCTGGGTGGGTTTTGCTGGAGCAAGCAGATTTTTCATGAGGCCATACGTTGGTGCCCCGCAAACGGTGAGGAGAATCGCCTTTCGTTTGGCAGCGTTCACTTCTCCTTCTAGTTCGTTGGCCACAAAGTATTGGTTGAGTCACTCCATGAAGGTTTCCCAATCATCTCCCTTCAAAAACTTCTACAGGATGCCCACTGTTCTCTGCATCATTGCGGTGGGGTTCGTCATCTGTATTTTGTCGCCAGTTGTTATGTATGAATAAAGAGTCTGACCAGATGCCGTGAGTCAAAGTAAAGTGTGACCTTAGTCTTTTATTACAGGTCTCCAGAGTGCCTCTCCAGCCTATAAGGTCTCCTTAAGTACAGGTGCTCCCAAAGGATTGTGGGATCCCTTGTGACTCCAGGGGATGAGCCCTTTGGTGGTTAAACAAGGTATTTACAGGTTTACATACATCATACCGACCACACTTGATCAGCTCCCCTCAGCAGGCCACATTGTCCGTGTCATGTATTCAACCAGCATTGTAACCCATGTATAAACTGACCTAAGTTGTACACCATGAGAACACTGACCACTAGGTGGGAGACACTCCTAACCTGGACCGTCAGGTATAAAAGGGGAAGCTCCACCCACCTTCATCACTTGAGTGCTAAGGAATAAAGGACAGGTCACAGACTGACCTTCTCTCAAGCATGGGCCTCGTGTGCATTTATACTGTGTAGTAAGGACGTATCAATGGCGACAAGAAACTGGGATTTAAACCATGCGAGCATGGCCACTAGCAGAACAGACGAGAGGTACTGTGTTAAGGAATGGTTGGGACAGAGATTCAACATTGTTAAAGCAGCACACAGTTCTCCAGGCAGACAAGGGCAGTCAGGCATGCCCCAACATGTAGTCGAACCCAGAGGGGGAGTTCGACAGAGACAATGGCAAGCTGAACAGCGATTCACGCCATTGCAAGGGACAATGCGGCCAGTAATGGGGCCATCAACACCTGTTAATGGTGCACTTAAGGACAATAACAGGGGCAGTCAGGGACGATCGACTGGCAAGGGACCTTTTGTTTCAAACCGCAACTCATGCTGGAGGCGTGGAGGCATACATTCAGCCGGAGTTTGCAGAGATGAGCAAAATACCTGCAGAAATTGCAGAAATGGACACTGGGGGAAATCGCTGGAAGCTGAAGTTCAGCGAGTTCATGTGGAGCACGTATACAGTTCATACACCAGGATGCCACCGATAATGATGAAAGTGCTCCTCAATGGCATCCCAGTATCAATGGAGTTAGACACGGGTGCCAACCAGTCCCTGATGGGTATCAAACAGTTCGAAAAGTTGTGGGCATCCAAGGCCAGGAGGCCAAAATTATCGCCGATTGACGCACAGCTACGGACTTACACAAAGCAGATCATTCCGGTGCTAGGCAGCACCACGGTAGTCGTAACCCACAAAGATTCGGAGAACAGGTTGCCACTCTGGATTGTCCCAGGGGACAGTCCCGCACTACTGGGGAGGAGTTGGCTTGCTGTCATGAACTGGAAATGGGGCGATGTCAATTCAATTTCCTCGGTGGAGCGAGTATCATGCTCACAGGTCCTGGACAAATTTGACTCTTATTTCAACCCGGCATTGGCACTTTCATGGGGGTCAAGGTAGTGATTCACATAAACCCGGACGCCAGACCAGTACACCACAAGGCCAGAGCGGTGCCGTACGTGATGCGGGAAAAGATAGAAGGCGAATTGGACCGCCTGTTGAGGGAAGGCATCATCTCGCCAGTCGAATTCAGTGACTGGGCGAGCCCGATCGTGCCGGTGCTCAAGGCGGATGGGTCGGTCAGGGTATGTGGCGATTACAAGGCCTCCATCAATCGGGTGTCACTCCAAGACCAGTACCCGCTACCGAGAGCGGAGGACCTCTTTGCGACGCTATCCGGTGGCAAACTTTTTTCAAAATTGGACCTGACCTCAGCTTACATGACCCAGGAGCTGGCGAGTGAGTCGAAGAAGCTGACCACCATCACGACACACAAGGGGTTGTTTGAGTACAACAGATGTCCGTTCGGGATTCGCTCGGCCTCCGGTATCTTCCAACGAAATATGGAAAGCCTCCTCAAGTCGATTCCAGGGACGGTGGTTTTTCAGGACGACATCCTCATTACGGGTTACGATATTGAAGAACACCTCCACAACCTGGAGGAGGTGCTACGCAGACTGGACCGGGTAGGTCTGCGACTGAAAAAGGCGAGGTGCGTCTTTCTAGCTCCAGAGGTAGAATTTCTGGGGATGAGGGTAGCAGCAGACGGGATCAGCCCTACTGCATACAAGACGGAAGTGATCCAGAGAGCACCCAGACCCCGTAACACGACGGAGCTGCGTTCGTTCCTGGGGCTCCTGAACTATTTTGGTAACTTTCTTCCCAAATTGAGCACGCTGCTAGAGTCGCTACATGTGCTCCTACGCAAAGGTCGCGAATGGGTCTGGGGGGACAGCCAGGAAAGGGCATTTAATAGAGCACGCAATTTGTTATGTTCCAACAAGCTGTTAACGCTATATGACCCATGTAAGAAACTTGTGTTAACGTGCGATGCGTCGTCCTATGGTGTCGGGTGTGTGTTGCAGCATGTCAATGCCAAGGGTCAGTTACAGCCGGTAGCTTATGCCTCCAGAAGTCTGTCCCAGGCAGAAAGGGGCTACGGGATGGTAGAAAAGGAGGCGCTCGCATGTGTATATGCGGTAAAGAAAATGCACCAGTACCTGTTTGGCAGGAAATTTGAGCTGGAGACAGATCACAAACCCCTAACGTCCCTTTTGGCCGACAACAAGGCCATAAATGCAAATGCATCGGCCCGCATACAGAGGTGGGCACTCACGTTAGCCGCCTATGACTATACAATTCAGCAGAGGCCGGGCACCGAAAACTGCGCCGATGCACTCAGCAGGCTCCCACTAGCCACCACTGAGGGGGCTACCGAGCATGCTGCTGAGATGGTCATGGCTGTTGAAGCTTTCGGAAGCGAAGGCTCACCCGTGACAGCCCGTCAGATTAAAGTCTGGACAAATAGAGACCCGCTATTGTCTCTAGTCAAGAAATGTGTCCTGAATGGGGACTGGGCAGCCACGTACAGGGCATGCCCTGAGAAATTTAAACCATTTCACAGGTGCAAGGATGAACTCTCGATTCAGGCCGATTGCCTACTGTGGGGAAACCGCGTAGTCATGCCCCAGATGGGCAGACAGGTATTCATCAGAGAACTCCACAATGGGCACCCGGGCATTGTCACGATGAAGGCAATTGCCAGGTCACACGTTTGGTGGCCAGGGATAGACGCAGATCTGGAACTTTGTGTTCGCAGGTGCAACACGTGTGCCCAGCTGGGCCATGCGCCCAGGGAAGCCCCCCTTAGCCCCTGGCCATGGCCCGCCAAGCCTTGGTCACGCATCCATGTGGACTACGCAGGTCCTTTCATGGGGAAAATGTTTTTGGTTGTAGTAGACGCCTACTCCAAATGGATCGAGTGTGACATTTTAAATTCAAGCACATCCTCTGCCACGATAGAAAGTCTACAGGCAATGTTTGCCGCCCACGGTCTACTGGACATCTTGGTCAGCGACAATGGCCCGTGCTTCACAAGCACTGAATTCCAGGACTTCATGGCAGGCAATGGAATTAACCATGCTAGAATGGCATCGTTCAAGCCGGCCTCAAACGGCAAAGCAGAACGAGCAGTGCAGATAATCAAACAGGGGATGCTCAGATTCTAAGGGGGTTCCCTACAAAGCCGCTTATCACGCCTCCTGTTGGCCTATACATCCCGACCACACTCGCTCACAGGGGTTCCACCCGCAGAGCTACTAATGAAAAGGACGCTAAAAACCTGATTATCCCTTATACACCCCACGATGAAAGAAATTGTCGAGAGCAGGCGCCAGTCACAATATCACTACCATGACAGGAATGCGAGGGCGCGATGTATTGATGTAATTGATCCTGTTTTTATCCTCAACTACGCTGCAGGGCCCAAATGGCTCGCAGGCACTGTGGTTGCCAAAGAGGGAAATAGGATTCTGGTAGTTAAACTTACCAATGGACAAATCTGCCGCAAACATGTGGATCAAACAAAAAGGAGGTTCAGCAACCCCATAGAAGAAGTAGAGGAAGAACACGATATAGAGTTCACTCCACCACAGGTGACCGAACACCGGAACCAAAGGAAGGAGAGCCCAGTCACTGTGGGCAGTCCGGACAGGCCTGAGGCACTGCAAACAGCAGACACTCAGGCCAGCGCCCAACAACCGGAGCCCCAACTCAGGCGCTCTACAAGGGAGCGTAAACCACCAGAGAGACTCAACCTGTGATCCCAATAAGACTTTGGGGGGGGAGGTGATGTCATGTATTCAACCAGCATTGTGACCCATGTATAATCTGACCTAAGTTGTACACCATGAGAACACTGACCACTAGGTGGGAGACACTCCTAACCTGGACCTTCAGGTATAAAAGGGGAAGCTCCACCCATCTTCATCACTTGAGTGCTAAGGAATAAAGGACAGGTCACAGACTGACCTTCTCTCAAGCATGGGCCTCGTGTGCATTTATACTGTGTAGTAAGGACGTATCAGTCCGCATGCCAGATACAAGACTCCCAAAGCAAGCGCTCTACTCGGAACTCCTTCACAGCAAACGAGCCAAAGGTGGGCAGAGGAAACGTTATAAGGACACCCTCAAAGCCTCCTGATAAAGTGCAAGATTCCCACCGACACCTGGAAGTCCCTGGCCAAAGACCCCCCCAAGTGGAGGAAGTGCATCCGGGAGGGCGCTGTGCACCTCGAGTCTCATCGCCGAGAGCATGCAGAAATCAAGCGCAGGCAGCGGAAGGAGTGTGCTGCAAACCTGTCCCACCCTCAACGGCAGTCCGAGAGGCGGGAGTTCGTGACGTTGGTGAGGCCCAAAAGACCCAGCTGCAGCGAGAGGCGGCGGCAGTCTGAGAGGCGGGAGTTCGTGGTTGGTGAGGCCTATAAAAGGCCCAGCGGCAGCGAGAGGCGGCAGCAGTCCGAGAGGCGGGAGTTCGTGGTTGGTGAGGCCTATAAAAGGCCCAGCGGCAACGAGAGGCGGCGGCAGTCCGAGAGGCGGGAGTTCGTGGTTGGTGAGGCCTATAAAAGGCCCAGCGGCAACGAGAGGCGTACTTGTGCAGCTGCAGCGGGGAGAGAAGGCAAAAAAGATAGAAAGAAATCAAAAGGTGATGTCACAGCCAAGGGGGTAAGTGATTGGCTGGTGATTGGTGAGTAGCTTTTCATTTTATTTTTTATATCAGTAAGTAACCGTTTAACATTGTTGTTGCCAATTTAAGGGTATCTAAGGGTTAAGTCATTGCAGGAGAGCTCGGTCATGTGATATGCTCCTCCTGACTACATGTGCGGGAAGTGTATCTGCCTCCAGCTCCTGACGGACCGCGTTGCGCAATTGGAGCTGAGGGTGGATTCACTCTGGAGCATCCACGATGCTGAGAATGACATGAGTAGCACGTGTAGCGAGTTGGTCTTACCGCAGGTGAAGGGCCCACAGCCAGCTAGGGAATGGAAGACCAGCAGGAAGAGCAGTGCAAGGAAGGTAGTGCAGGGGTTCCCTGCGGTCATCCCCCTGCAAAACAGATACACTGCTTTGAGTACTGTTGAGGGGGATGACTCATCAGGGGAGGGCAGCAGCAGCCAAGGTCATGGCTCCGTGGCTGGCTCTGTTGCACAGGAGGGCAGGAAAAAGAGTGGGAGAGCGATAGTGATAGGGGATTCAATTGTAAGGGGAATAGATAGGCGTTTCTGCGGCCGCAACCGAGACTCCAGGATGGTATGTTGCCTCCCTGGTGCAAGGGTCATGGATGTCGTGGAGCAGGTGCAGGACATTCTGAAAAGGGAGGGTGAACAGCCAGTTGTCATGGTGCACATTGGTACCAACGATATAGATAAAAAAAGGGATGAGGTCCTACGAGACGAATTTAAGGAGCTAGGAGCTAAATTAAAACGTAGGACCTCAAAAGTAGTAATCTCGGGATTGCTACCGGTGCCACGTGCTAGTCAGAGTAGGAATCGCAGGATAGCTCAGATGAATACGTGGCTTGAGCAGTGGTGCAACAGGGACGGATTCAAATTTCTGGGCATTGGAACCGGTTCTGGGGGAGGTGGGACCAGTACAAACCGGACGGTCTGCACCTGGGCACGACCGGAACCAATGTCCTAGGGGATTGTTTGCTCGTGTTGTTGGGGAGGAGTTAAACTAATATGGCAAGGGGATGGGAACCAATGCAGGGAGACAGAAGGAAACAAAAAGGAGACAAAAGCAAAAGACAGAAAGGAGATGAATAAAAATGGAGGGCAGAGAAACCCAAGGCAAAAAACAAAAAGGGCCACTGAATATAAAGGGGCTGCAGGAGGGGTCAAAACTAAAAATCATGGTTTAAAAACTCGGATTAAAACACTCTACCTAAACGCATGCAGCATTCGAAATAAAATAAATAAGTTGACGGCACAAATCATTACAAACGGGTATGATTTGGTGGCCATTACAGAAACGTGGTTGCAGGGTGGCCAAGACTGGGAATTAAACATGCAGGGGTATCTGACGATTCGGAAAGATAGACAAGAAGGGAAAGGAGGTGGGGTAGCTCTGTTAATAAAGGATGATATCAGGGCAGTTGTGAGAGACGATATTGGCTCTAATGAACAAAATGTTGAATCATTGTGGGTGGAGATTAGAGATAGTAAGAGGAAAAAGTCACTGGTGGGCGTAGTTTATAGGCCCCCAAATAATAACTTCACGATGGGGCGGGCAATAATCAAGGGAATAATGGAGGCATGTGAAAAAGGAATGGCAGTAGTCATGGGGGATTTTAACCTACATATCGATTGGTCAACTCAAATCGCACGGGGTAGCCTGGAGGAGGAATTCATAGAATGCATACGGGATTGTTTCTTCGAACAGTATGTAACAGAACCTACAAGGGAGCAAGCAATCTTAGATCTGGTCCTGTGTAATGAGACAGGAAAAATAAACGATCTCCTAGTAAAAGATCCTCTTGGAATGAGTGATCACAGTATGGTTGAATTTGTAATACAGATTGAGGGTGAGGAAGTTGTGTCAGAAATGAGCGTACTATGCTTAAACAAAGGGGACTACAGTGGGATGAGGGCAGAGTTGGCTAAAGTAGACTGGAAACACAGACTAAATGGTGGCACAATTGAAGAACAGTGGAGGACTTTTAAGGAGCTCTTTCATAGTGCGCAACAAAAATATATTCCAGTGAAAAAGAAAGGCGGTAAGAGAAGGGATAACCAGCCGTGGATAACCAAGGAAATAAAGAAGAGTATAAAATCAAAGACCAATGCGTATTAGGTGGCCAAGGTTAGTGGGAAGCTAGAGGATTGGGAAAATTTTAAACAACAGCAAAGAATGACTAAAAAAGCAATAAAGAAAGGAAAGATAGATTTCGAAGGTAAACTTGCGCAAAACATAAAAACAGATAGTAAAAGCTTTTACAGATATATAAAACGGAAAAGAGTGACATAAAGTAAATGTTGGTCCTTTAGAAGATGAGAAGGGGGATTTAATAATGGGAAATGTGGAAATGGCTGAGACCTTAAACAATTATTTTGCTTCGGTCTTCACAGTGGAAGACACAAAAACCATGCCAAAAATTGCTGGTCACGGGAATGTGGGAAGGGAGGACCTTGAGACAATCACTATCACTAGGGGGGTAGTGCTGGACAGGCTAATGGGACTCAAGGTAGACAAATCCCCTGGTCCTGATTGAAATGCATCCCAGGGTATTAAAAGAGATGGTGGAAGTTATAGCAGATGCATTCGTTATAATCTACCAAAATTCTCTGGACTCTGGGGAGGTACCAGCGGATTGGAAAGCAGCTAATGTAACGCCTCTGTTTAAAAAAGGGGGCAGACAAAAGGCCGGTAACTATAGGCCGGTTAGTTTAACATCTGTAGTAGGGAAAATGCTTGAAGCTATCATTAAGGATGAAATAGCAGGACATCTAGATAGGAATAGTGCAATCAAGCAAACGCAACATGAATTCATGAAGGGGAAATCATGTTTAACTAATTTACTGGAATTCTTTGAGGATATTACGAGCATGGTGGATAGAGGTGTACCGATGGATGTGGTGTATTTAGATTTCCAAAAGGCATTCGATAAGGTGCCACACAAAAGGTTACTGCAGAAGATAAAGGTACGCGGAGTCAGAGGAAATGTATTAGGATGGATAGAGAATTGGCTGGCTAACAGAAAGCAAAGAGTTGGGATAAATGGGTCCTTTTCGGGTTGGAAATCGGTGGTTAGTGCTGTGCCACAGGGATCGGTGCTGGGACCACAACTGTTTACAATATACATAGATGACCTGGAAGAGGGGACAGAGTGTAGTGTAACAAAATTTGCAGATGACACAAAGATTAGTGGGAAAGCGGGTTGTGTAGAGGACACAGAGAGGCTGCAAAGAGATTTGGATCGGTTAAGCGAATGGGCTAAGGTTTGGCAGATGGAATACAATGTCGGAAAGTGTGAGGTCATCCACCTTGGGAAAAAAAACAGTAAAAGGGAATATTATTTGAATGGGGAGAAATTATAACATGCTAAGGTGCAGAGGGACCTGGGGGTCCTTGTGCATGAATCCCAAAAAGTTAGTTTCCAGGTGCAGCAGGTAATCAGGAAGGCGAATGAAATGTTGGCCTTCATTGCGAGAGGGATGGAGAACAAAAGCAGGGAGGTCCTGCTGCAACTGTACAGGGTATTGGTGAGGCCGCACCTGGAGTACTGCATGCAGTTTTGGTCACCTTACTTGAGGAAGGATATACTGGCTTTGGATGGGGTACAGAGACGATTCACTAGGCTGATTCCGGAGATGAGAGGGTTACCTTATGATGATAGGTTGAGCAGACTGGGTCTTTACTCGTTGGAGTTCAGAAGGATGAGGGGTGATCTTATAGAAACATTTAAAATCATGAAAGGGATAGACAAGATAGAGGCAGAGAGGTTGTTTCCACTGGTCGGGGAGACTAGAACTAGGAGGCACAGCCTCAAAATACGGGGGAGCCAATTTAAAACCGAGTTGTGAAGGAATTTCTTCTCCCAGAGGGTTGTGAATCTGTGGAATTTTCTGCCCAAGGAAGCAGTTGAGGCTAGCTCATTGAATGTATTCAAGTCACAGATAGATAGATTTTTAACCAATAAGGGAATTAAGTGTTATGGGGAGCGGGCGGGTAAGTGGAGCTGAGTCCACGGCCAGATCAGCCATGATCTTATTGAATGGCGGAGCAGGCTCGAGGGGCTAGATGGCCTACTCCTGTTCCTAATTCTTATGTTCTTATGTTCTTATGACTATCTGTCCCACCTGTGACAGGGACTGTGGCTCTCGTATTGGATTGTTCAGCCACCTAAGGACTCATTTTAAGAGTGGAAGCAAGTCTTCCTCGATTCTGAGGGGCTGCCTAGGATGATGATCTAGATGTGCAATATTTAATATTTTATATTGGAACAATTTGGTTGTGGCCCCTTGAAATGAAATGTGCACGCTCTTCTAATACAGACTTCACTCACTGGTGATAATGGCCTCATTCTCAGATTTTCTGCCAATACAAGTTCCCTCATAGCATAGTCAGGGATTACACTGTTGCAAGAGAGTGTTATGGTGCGCAAAAGGGGTGCACATTATCACTGAAAGAATTCAGAAAGAAGACTGTGAAAGAGCAACTGTGCTTTTGATTGGTTCCTAGAAAATAAATATATAAGGAGACTCCACTCCCAGTGCAGAGCCCCACTTGAATAGAGCATAGATTGGAAAGTCAGGTGTGGAAATTGGTGTTCCTAACTTGTGACGGTCCTAGTTTTCTGGTTGTTAAAATTCACATTGTATCGTGTTATCTTTACCCGCTGAAGGTAGATAAATAAGTACATTTGTTCCCTTCACATCAAAGGTCACCTGCTGAAAACTGGTCCCCAGTTAAAATTGGGGGCCCAGGTCTTTCATCATTCTAATTTGATTATTTAAAAAAGACAAGTAAAGGGTTGGGGAAAGCAGGACTGATTGGAGGAGGGCGTGAGAAGGGAACCACGAAGGGCCACATTTTCCCTGCACCACCCCAAATACAGCCTGCAACCATTAATGGCTTCTCTCTCCAATCCACATCACCTACCACCTCCCTCTAAAAAGAAAAGAAAAAGCCAGGGAGAGGAGAAGTGGATCGACAGCGAGAACAAAGACAGCAAGGACAGGTATGAGAGTAGTTATGCTCGCGGACTGATTGTATGCAACACCAAATATGGGCCTAGAAAATCGTAACTGCCACAAAAGCTGCTGGTGCCACCTCAGGCGGGTGTTAAAGCTGCTGAAAATGGTGGCACTGACAGGACAGAAATATTGGCGCTGGGAATTAACCAACATTAGCCCAGCGCTCAACTCACTGTGCAACACCATCCTGGTGGTGTTGATCCCGGCAGGATGCCCCAATGTAACATGGCCGAAGCTTCATTGGAACAGCCTGCTCTGAAAGCCAGACTGTCATTTCAAAAAACAGCTTGCTCTCATAAAGAGGCACTACCTTCTGAAATGGAAAACATTTAAATGATGTAAAAATATGTAGTCTGTAGCTCTTACAGCTCAATTGCCTTCTGGAAAAAAATGAACATTAAAGAGAATTCCCAAATGGGAGTCTTCAGCTCTTAAGCTGAATTCTCCTCCGTACATAAAAAAATGGGAAAGGGGTTCAGCACGAACAGAAATGGTTCAGCAAGCCAAGGAAGGGCCACCCAGGGTCACGCAGGCAGCACTCCAGCTTTGTGCAGAGGATCAACTTTGCAAGAGAGATCTTCTCCCCACAGGGGGCCAGCAGGCCATTGAGAAAGAATAATGTGGGACCAGATCACTGAGGCGGACACTGCCAGCAGTGTTGCCCCCATGACCTGGCTCCAGAGCCCAAAGATGCTTCATGACCTCAGAACAGTGGTCAAGGTCAGGGAATGCATCTTCAAAAGCTGGCTCATATCAACTGCACCACTAGCCTCACACATTTCTCAATGCACGATCCCCCCCCTTCCCACCCCACCCAATCACTCACCTACCGACAATCTGTACCAAATACAAGTCACACCCCCCATTCCTAGCTTCACCTCACCTCCTTGGAGGAGACGATGCAGGCCATTCTTGGCAGTGGCATGGCTGAGTCCTTGGCCAGCAGCGGGGCTGAAAGGATACAAGATGCTGCTATCCTCATACATTATCCTCCTTCTCACATGCAACTCTTGCTCCTTCACCACAACTCCACCCTTGTGCCTTACTTCATTTCCCACACCCAAGAAATGCAGCTTGCCCAGCCAGTGGTTGACCAAAAAGAGGGAGAGGAGAGTGATGAAGAAAAAACACCATCACTCAATTTCACACTCCCAGCCACCAGCTCCTTAAGATCGACCTCCTTAAGCCCTCCTGTATGGCTTAGAGACGTGGACCATATACAGTAGATACCTCAAATCGCTGGAGAAATACCACCAGCGATGCCTCCGCAAGATCCTGCAAATCCCCTGGGAGGACAGACGCACCAACGTCAGTGTTCCCAATCAGGCTAACATCCCCAGCATCGAAGCACTGACCATACTCGACCAGCTCCGTTGGCCAGGCCACATTGTTCGCATGTCGGATACAAGACTCCAAAGTGTTGTGTATGTAATAATTGTTAGACTGAGTACTGTTTAACTTCAAGAGGTATGACCTTGGCTCTGCTTTATTAAGGCCCAAAGTGACTAATACATAAAATGGCTGGCCTTTTATAATTGAGAGGCTAGTGATCACAAAAGTACATACATGACAATAGCCCCCTCTGAGATATTAACACAGTCTTTTACAAATTGAGATGGTCCGGTGTTTTACGCTCCCGGGTTGACCGTCTCAGTTCAACTCCAGCCTTGGGTGAGTGTTCAGAGTCCGTTGTGACTGGTGGCTGGGTGGCTGACCTGGTGGGAGTGGCAATGGCCATGACAGGGATTGAAAGTCCATTTTCATTGAACAAGTCAGTGATTGAAAGTCCCAATTCACGGATGACCACTGAGTCCTCTGATGACTGGGGGTAGGTTGGTTGGTCGTCGATTGTCTCTTCCTCCGACTGTTCCGGTTCGTCTGTGTGCCGCAGCTTTGTCTGATCCATATGTTTCCTGCATGTTTGCCCATTTTTGAGCTTGACAATAAATACTCTGTTGCCCTCCTTGGCCATGACAGTACCAGTGATCCACTTGGGACCCTGAACATAATTCAGAACATATACAGGATCATTTACAAAAATATCGCATGACACAGCTGCACGATCG
Source organism: Pristiophorus japonicus (assembly GCF_044704955.1). Lineage (NCBI taxonomy): Eukaryota > Metazoa > Chordata > Chondrichthyes > Pristiophoridae > Pristiophorus > Pristiophorus japonicus. Next base: position 69,984,590 of record NC_091987.1, on the reverse strand, counting down.
TGAAACCCTTGCTGACTTTGTCTTCTATATTCAACATGATTATTCAAGTCATGGTGTACAAGAGATAGCTTGGTCTTAAGAACTCTCTTCATCATTAGTTCAGCAGGCGAGACCCCGGTAAGCGTGTGTGGTCCTGTCCTGTAACTCAGCAGTATGTATGACAGGCGGGTTTGCAGTGACCCTTGGGTTACTCGCTTCATACTCTGCTTTATGATTTAGACGGCACGTTCTGCTTGCCCATTGGATGCAGGTTTGAACAGTGCTGACCTTACATGTTTGATACCACTGAGTTTCATGAACTCTTGAAACTCCTGACTGGTGAAGCACGATCCGTTGTCGCTAACAACGATGTCTGGCAAACCATGTTTCGCGAACATGACACTGAGATTCTCAATGGTAGCTGTGGATCTGCTGGATGACATGATTGTACACTCTCTCCACTTCGAATATGCATCCACTACAACTAAAAACATCTTCCCAAGGAAGGGACCTGCAAAGTCTATGTGGATCCTGGACCTTGGTTTGGACGGCCATGATCACAGACTCAGCGGCGATTCCGCTGGTGCTTTGCTGAGCTGCATGCAAGTGTTGCACTGATGCACACGTGATTCCAGCTCAGAGTTAATTCCCGGCCACCATACATGAGACCTGGCGATGGCTTTCATCATCACAATGCCAGGATGTGTGCTATGTAGCTCACGTACAAATTTCTCTCTCCCTTTCTTGGGCATAACAACACGATTACCCCACAGTATACAATCCGACTGAATAGACGGTTCGTCTTTGCGACGGTTGTAAGGTTTGGTCTCCTCGCACATTTGCTTGGGTATGGCAGACCAATCACCTTTGAGGATGCAACTCTTCACCATTGATAAAATCGGGTCCTGGCTGGTCCAGGTCTTAACTTGTTGAGCCGTGACAGGGGTTCCTTCACTCTCAAAAGCATCCATAACTAACAATAGGTCCGCTGGTTGTGCCGTTTCCACCTCTGGTGTGGGCAACGGCAGACAGCTCAAAGCATCGGCACAATTCTCGGTGCCAGGTCTATGGTGAATGACATAATCATAAGCGGATAATGACAGCGCCCACCTCTGGATGCAGGATGAAGCATTGGTATTGATACCTTTGTTTTCAGAGAACAATGAAATGAGTGGCTTGTGATCTGTCTTCAGTTCAAACCGAAGAGCAAACAGGTACTGATGCATCTTTTTAACCCCATACACACAGGCTAGTGCTTCTTTCTCTACCATGCTGTAGGCTCTTTCCACTTTCGACAAACCTTTGAAGCATATGCGACTGGTTGAAGTTTACCCGACTCATTAGCTTGTTGGAGTACGCAACCAATTCCATATGATGAAGCATCACAGGCCAATATTAAACATTTACATGGGCCATAATGTACCAGCAGCTTGTTAGAGCAAAGCAGATTAGTGGCTTTCTCAAAAGCTCTGTCTTGAGACGCACCCCACATCCAGTTGTCGCCTTTTCTTAGCAGCATGTGCAGTGGTTCTAATAAGATGCTCAATTTAGGTAGGAAGTTACCGAAGTAATTGAGTAAACCCAGGAACGAACGCAGCTCCGTCATATTCTGCAGCTTGGGTGCATTCTTGATAGCCTTGCTTTTCGGGTCCGTGGGCCTGATACCATCAACAGCAATTTTCCTCCCCAGGAATTCGACCTCTGGTGCCATGAAGACGCACTTCGAGCGTTTCAGTCTGAGTCCCACTTTGTCCAGACAATGTAAAACCTCTTCCAGGTTGTTCAGAGGTTCCCTGGAGTCACAAGTTGTGATCAGGATGTCATCTTGGAACACGACGGTTCTGGGAACGGACTTCAATAGACTCTCCATGTTCCTCTGAAATATTGCTGCAGCCGAGCGAATTCCAAAAGAGCACCTGTGATAAATAAACAGTCCTTTATGCGTGTTAATGCACGTAAGTCTCTTCGACGTCTCGACAAGCTCCTGTGTCATGTAGGCCGACATCAAGTCCAGTTTGGTGAATGACTTCCCCCTGGCTAGCGTTGCAAACAAGTCATCAGCCTTCGGTAACTGGTACTGATCCTGTTTCGAAACCCTGTTGATCGTAGCCTGGTAGTCTCCACAGATTCTGACTGTGCCAACACTTTTCAGCACAGGAACAATGGGACTGGCCCATTCATTAAATTCAACCAGTGTTATGATCCCTTCACGCTGGAGTCTGTACAGTTCGATTTCGACCTTCTCCCTCATCATATACGGAACTGCCCGAGCTTTATGATGGATGGGTCTTGCATCCGAGTCCACGTGGATCTGCACCTTGGCTCCCGTGAAGTTGCCGATGCCTGGTTCGAACAGCGAGGGGAACTTGATCAGTACGTGGACACATGTATCTTTCTCCGATGACAACGCCTTGATGTCGTTCTAATCGCATCTGATTCTTTCAAGCCAGTTCCTACCGGACAGGGTTGGGCTATTGCCTGGGACAATACATAGTGGTAACTCGTGAACCGCACCGTCATACGACACTTTAATTGTGGCACTGCCAATCACTGTTGTGAGTTCTTTGGTGTATGTGCGCAACTTGGCATTGATTGGACTCAGCCTGGGCCTCAAAGCCTTAGTATCCCGCAGCTTGTCGAATGCCCTCTGGCTTATTATCGATTGACTCGCCCGTGTCCAGTTCCATCGATACCGGCACCCCTTTAAATTTCACGGTGATCATTATCAGTTTGCACTTAGTTAGGAACAAGTACGGTCCATACACTTCCTCCTCTGGTATCTTGGATTGCGTATCCGGATCTGCGCTAGTGTGACCATCATCCTCCATGTGGTGTGTCGCAGCACCCTTGCTCATCTGCAGAGACTTGTGCTGGAGATGCCCCACTCTCAGACAGCATTTGCAACTATATTGCTTAAATCGACACTGCTGCTGCCGGTGATTTCACCCATAATGCCAACACGGAGAAATCGGATGCATTCCCGCTGGCAGACTTTGGGCAGCCACAGTTTTCACGTACGCAGTTGGGTACGCCCTGTCATGTGTGATATATCCTTACTATACAGTATAAATGCACACGAGGCCCATACTTGAGAGAAGGTCACTCTGTGACCAGTTACCTTTATTACCAAGACCTCAAGTGATGAAGGTGGGTGAAGCTTCCCCTTTTATACCTGAAAGTCCAGGTTAGGAGTGTCTCCCACAAGTTCGCCCCCTGTGGTCAATTTTCTCAAGGTGCACAACTTAGGTCAGCTTATACATGGGTTACAATGATAGTTGAATACATGACATCACCTCTCCCCCCAATGTGTTATTGGGATCACAGGTTAAGTCTGTCTGGTGGTTTACGCTCCCTTGTAGAGCGCCTGAGTTGGGGCTCCGGTTATTGGGCGCTGGCCTGAGTGTCTGCTGTTTGCGGTGTCTCAGGCCTGTCCGGACTGCCCACAGTGATTGGGCTCTCCTCCACTTGGTTCCGGTGTTCGGTCACCTGTGGTGGAATAAACTCTACGTCGTGTTCTTCCTCTGCTTCTTCTATGGGGTTGCTGAACCTCCTTTTAGTTTGATCCATGCGGCAGATTTGTCCATTGGTAAGTTTAACTACCAAAACCTTATTCCCCTCTTTGGCAATCACAGTGCCTGCAAGCCATTTGGGCCCTGCAGCGTAATTAAGGACAAAAACAGGGTCATTGACATCAATACATCGCGCCCTCGCATTCCTGTCATGGTAGTCACATTGTGACTGACGCCTGCTCTCAACAATTTCTTTCATAGTAGGGTGTATAAGGGATAACCTGGTTTTCAGCGTCCTCTTCATTAGCAGCTCTGCGGGTGGAACCCCTGTGAGCGGAACCCCTGTGAGCGAGTTAGGTCGGGATCTATTGACCAACAGGAGGCGTGATAAGCGGCTTTGTAGGGAACCCCCTTGGATTCTGAGCATCCCCTGTTTGATTATCTGCACTGCTCGTTCCGCCTGGCCGTTTGAGGCCGGCTTGAACGGTGCCATTCTGACATGGTTGATTCCATTGCCTGCCATGAAGTCCTGGGATTCAGTGCTTGTGAAGCACGGGCCATTGTCGCTGACCAAGACATCCGGTAGACCATGGGCGGCGAACATTGCCCGTAGACTTTCTACCATGGCAGAGGATGTGCTTGAATTTAAAATGGCACACTCAATCCACTTGGAGTAGGCGTCTACTACAACCAAAATTATTTTTCCCATGAAAGGACCAGCGTAGTCCACATGGATGCGTGACCATGGCTTGGCGGACCAGAACCGGGGTGAAGGGGGGCTTCCCTGGGTGCGTTGCCCAGCTGCGCACACGTGTTGCACCTGCGAACACAAAGTTCCAGGTCTGCATCTATCCCTGGCCACCAAACGTGTGACCTGGCAATTGCCTTCATCATGACAATGCCCAGGTGCTCATTGTGAAGTTCTCTGATAAACACCTCTCTGCCCATCTGGGGCATGACTACTCGGTTTCCCCACAGTAGGCAATCGGCCTGAATCGAGAGTTCATCCTTGCGCCTATGAAACGGTTTAAACTCCTCAGGGCATGCCCTGTACGTGGCTGCCCAGTTCCCATTCAGGACACATTTCTTAACTAAAGACAGTAGCGGATCTTTATTTGTCCAGACTTTAATTTTTCACAGATGAGCCTTCGCTTTCGAAAGCTTCAACAGCCATGACCATCTCAGCATCATGCCCAGTTGCTCCATCAGTGGTGGCTAGTGGGAGCCTGCTGAGTGCATCAGCACAGTTTTCAGAGCCCAGTCTGTGACAAATTGTGTAGTCATAGGCGGCTAACGTGAGTGCCCACCTCTGTATGCGGGCTGATGCATTCTTATTTATGGCCTTGTTGTCGGCCAAAAGGGACGTTAGGGGTTTGTGATCTGTCTCCAGCTCAAATTTCCTGCCAAACAGGTACTGGTGCATTTTTTTAATTGCATATACACATGCTAGTGCTTCCTTTTCTACCATCCCGTAGCCCCTTTCTGCCTGGGACAGACTTCTGGAGGCATAAGCTACCGGCTGTAACTGACCATTGGCATTCACATAGAAACATAGAAAATAGGTGCAGGAGTAAGCCATTCGGCCGTTCGAGCCTACACCGCCATTCAATGAATTCATGGCTGAACATGCAACTTCAGTACCCCACTCCTGCTTTCTCGCCATACCCCTTGATTCCCTAGTAGTAAAGACTACATCTCACTCCTTTTTGAATATATTTAGTGAATTGGCCTCAACAACTTTCTGTGGTAGAGAATTCCACAGGTTCACCACTCTCTGGGTGAAGAAGTTTCTCCTCATCTCGGTCCTAAACGGCTTACCCCTTATCCTTACACTGTGACCCCTGGTTCTGGACTTCCCCAACATTGGGAACATTCTTCCTGCATCTAACCTGTCTAAACCTGTCAGAATTTTAAACGTTTCTATGAGATCCCCTCTCATTCTTCTGAACTCCAGTGAATACAAGCCCAGTTGATCCAGTTTTTCTTGATATGTCAGTCCTGCCATCCCCGGAATCAGTCTGGTGAACCTTCGCTGCACTCCCTCAATAGCAAGAATGTCCTTCCTCAAGTTAAGAGACCAAAACTGTACACAATACTCCAGGTGTGGCCTCACCAAGGCCCTGTACAACTGTAGTAACACCTCCCTGCCCCTGTACTCAAATCCCCTCGCTATGAAGGCCAACATGCCATTTGCTTTCTTAACCGCCTGCTGTACCTGCATGCCAACCTTCAATGACTGATGTACCATGACACCCAGGTCTCGTTGCACCTCCTCTTTTCCTAATCTGTCACCATTCAAATAATAGTCTGTCTCTCTGTTTTTACCACCAAAGTGGATAACCTCACATTTATCCACATTATATTTCATCTGCCATGCATTTGCCATGCTGCAACACACACCCGACCCCATAGGACGACGCATCGCACGTTAAAACAAGTTTCTTACATGGGTCATATGACGTTAACAGTTTGTTGGAGCATAACAAATTGCGTGCTCTGTCAAAAGCCCTCTCCTGGCTGTCCCCCCAGACCCAATCACGACCTTTGTGTAGGAGCATGTGTAGTGGCTCTAACAGTGTGCTCAATTTGGGAAGAAAGTTACCAAAATAGTTCAGGAGCCCCAGGAACGAACGCAGCTCCGTCGTGTTACGGGGTCTGGGTGCTCTCTGGATCGCTTCCGTTTTTGACGCGGTAGGTCTGATCCCGTCTGCTGCAACCCTCCTCCCCAGGAATTCTACCTCTGGAGCTAAGAAGATGCACTTCGCCTTTTTCAGTCACAGCCCTACCCAGTCCAGTCTGCGTAGCACCTCCTCCAGGTTGTGGAGGTGTTTTTCAGTATCACGACCCGTGATGAGGATGTCGTCTTGAAAAACCCCTGTCCTTGGAATCGACTTGAGGAGGCTTTCCATATTTCGCTGAAAGATCGCGGCAGCCGAACGAATCCCGAACGGACATCTGTTGTACTCAAACAACCCCTTGTGTGTCGTGATGGTGGTCAGCTTCTTCGACTCACTCACCAGCTCCTTCGTCATGTAAGCTGAGGTCAGGTCCAATTTTGAAAAAAGTTTGCCACCGGATAGTGTCGCAAAGAGGTCCTCCGCTCTCAGTAGCGGGTATTGGTCTTGGAGTGACACCCGATTGATCGCCACATATCCTGACCTACCCATCTGCCTTGAGCACCGGCACAATCGGGCTCGTCCAGTCACTGAATTCGACTGACAAGATGATGCCTTCCCTCAGCAGGCGGTCCAATTCGCATTATATCTTTTCCCGCATCATGTACAGCACCGCTCTGGCCTTGTGGTGTACTGACCTGACATCCGGGTTTATGTGAATCACTACCTTGGCCCCCATGAAAGTGCCGATGCCAGGTTGAAATAAGAAGTCAAATTTGTCCAGGACCTGTGAGCATGATACTCGCTCCACAGAAGAAATTACATTGACATCGCCCCATTTCCAGTTGATGACAGCAAGCCAAATCCTCCTCAGTAGTGCGGGACCATCCCCCGGGACAATCCAGAGTGGCAACCTGTTCTCCAATTTTTGTGGGTCACGACTACTGTGGCGCTGCCTAGCACCGGAATGATCTCCTTTGTATGTCCGTAGCTATGCGTCAATCGGCGATACCCTTGGCCTCCTGGCCTTGAACACCCACAACCTTTCAAACTGTTTGATACTCATCAGGGACTGGCTGGCCCCCGTGTCGAGCTCCATTAATACTGGAATGCCATTGAGGAGCACTTTCATCATTATCGGTGGCGTCCTGGTATATGATCTGTATATGTGCTCCACATGAACTCGCTGAACTTCAGCTTCCAGCGATTTCCCCCAGTATTCATTTGGCCTTGTAGGGCTTACATCGGGCCCGTCCTCCTCGTACATCAACCTGGTTGCAGGCTTCCTGCACATACGCGCCAAGTGACCGCTGACGTTGCAGTTTCTGCAGGTATATTGCTGATACCTGCAAGCTCTGGCTGGGTGTTTGCCTCCACACCTCCAGCATGAGCTGGAGGCCCCGTTGTTGGAAACAAAAGATCCATTACCAGTCGATCGTCTCTGACTGTCTCTGTAACCATCCTTAAGTGCACCATTAACAGATGTTGATGGCCCCATTACTGGCCGCATTGTCCATTGCAATGGCATGAATCGCCGTTCAGTTAGCCATTGTCTCTGTTGAATTCCCCCTTTGGGTTCGACGACATGCTGGGGCATATCCAATTGCCCTTGTCTGCCTAGAGAACTGTGTGCCACGTTAACAATGTTGACTCCCTGGTCGTTTGCCGCATTTGAGCCAAGATTTTTGTCATGCATCATTCTGGTCTCTTCCTCCCCTGAGATAAATGTCTGGGCTATCAGAGCCGCCGCTTCCAAGGTCAAGTCTTTGGTCTCAATCAGTTTCCTGAAAACCCCCTCAATCAAAAAGTCTCGCAGCATCTCCGCTCTGCATGCATCTGGGAACTTACATAGGCTCGCCAGTCGCCGGAGATCTGCCACAAAGTCTGGAACGCTTTGCCCTTCTCGCCGCCGGTGCGTGTAAAACCGGTGTCTCGCCATGTGCATGCTGCTCGCCGGTTTAAGGTGATCCCCGATCAACTTACTGAGCTCTTCGAACGTCTTGTCCGTCGGCTTCTCTGGCGCTAGAAGGTCCTTCATCAGGGAGTACGTTCTGGATCCACAAACCGTTAGGAGATGAGCCCTGCGTTTGTCGGCCGAATCCTGTCCCAACCATTCCTTAGTGACAAAATTTTGCTGTAGTCTCTCAATAAAGTTGTCCCAATCATCACCAACACAGTACCTCTCTTCTGTGCTGCTAGTGGCCATTCTCGCGTGGTTTAAATCCCAGCTTCTCATCACCAATGACATGTCCTTACTGTACAGTATAAATGCACACGAGGCCCATACTTGAGAGAAGGTCACTCTGTGACCAGTTACCTTTATTACCAAGACCTTGATTTCGAGGGACTGCCAATGATATGAGAGTTGATCTGCAAGGCCATCTGCAGTGTCTCCCACTGAAAGTCAGCAGCATTCCACCAGCCATGCTGCAGTCACTGGGGTAGCACTGCATGACAACAGTAGGAGAGGAACACACAAGACAGCCACTAAGGAAATGTTTAAGAGTGATGAGTTGATTTCTTGATGTCGTATTGGATGGATAGATGTATAAAGTTGGATTGGAAAGTTTGCTTTGTGGTGGTTTTGTTTCAGCATTGTGGCCAAGAGGACACTGTGATGGTCAGTAACAGAGGGAGGGTAGAAACATAGAAACATAGAAAATAGGTGCAGGAGCAGGCCATTCAGCCCTTCTAGCCTGCACCGCCATTCAATCAGTTCATGGCTCAACATGAAACTTCAGTACCCGCTTCCTGCTTTCTCGCCATACCCCTTGATCCCCCGAGTAGTAAGGACTTCATCTAACTCCCTTTTGAATATATTTAGTGAATTGGCCTCAACTACTTTCTGTGGTAGAGAATTCCACGGGATCACCACTCTCTGGGTGAAGAAGTTTCTCCTCATCTCGGTCCTAAATGGCTTACCCCTTATCCTTAGACTGTGACCCCTGGTTCTGGACTTCCCCAACATTGGGAACATTCTTCCTGCATCTAACCTGTCTGAACCCATCAGAATTTTAAACGTTTCTATGAGGTCCCCTCTCATTCTTCTGAACTCCAGTGAATACAAGCCCAGTTGATCCAGTCTTTCTTGATAGGTCAGTCCCACCATCCCGGGAATCAGTCTGGTGAATCTTCGCTGCACTCCCTCAATAGCAAGAATGTCCTTCCTCAAGTTAGGAGACCAAAACTGTACACAATACTCCAGGTGTGGCCTCACCAAGGCCCTGTACAACTGTAGCAACACCTCCCTGCCCCTGTACTCAAATCCCCTCGCTATGAAGGCCAACATGCCATTTGCTTTCTTAACCGCCTGCTGTACCTGCATGCCAACCTTCAATGACTGATGTATCATGACACCCAGGTCTTGTTGCACCTTCTATTTTCCTAATCTGTCACCATTCAGATAATAGTCTGTCTCTCTGTTTTTACCACCAAAGTGGATAACCTCACATTTATCCACATTATACTTCATCTGCCATTCATTTGCCCACTCACCTAACCTATCCAAGTCACTCTGCAGCCTCATAGCATCCTCCTTGCAGCTCACACTGCCACCCAACTTAGTGTCATCCACAAATTTGGAGATACTACATTGAATCCCCTCGTCTAAATCATTAATGTACAATATAAACAGCTGTGGCCCCAGCACAGAACCTTGCGGTACCCCACTAGTCACTGCCTGCCATTCTGAAAAGTACCCATTTACTCCTACTCTTTGCTTCCTGTCTGACAACCAGTTCTCAATCCACGTCAGCACACTACCCCAATCCCATGTGCTTTAACTTTGCACATTAATCTCTTGTGTGGGACCTTGTCGAAAGCCTTCTGAAAGTCCAAATATACCACATCAACTGGTTCTCCTTTGTCCACTTTACTGGAAACATCCTCAAAAAATTCCAGAAGATTTGTCAAGCATGATTTCCCTTTCACAAATCCATGCTGACTTGGACATTTCATGTCACCATTTTCCAAATGCGCTGCTATGACATCCTTAATAATTGATTCCATCATTTTACCCACTACTGAGGTCAGGCTGACCGGTCTATAATTCCCTGTTTTCTCTCTCCCTCCTTTTTTAAAAAGTGGGGTTACATTGGCTACCCTCCACTCCATAGGAACTGATCCAGAGTCAATGGAATGTTGGAAAATGACTGTCACTGCATCCGCTATTTCCAAGGCCACCTCCTTAAGTACTCTGGGATGCAGTCCATCAGGCCCTGGGGATTTATCGGCCTTCAATCCCATCAATTTCCCCAACACAATTTCCCAACTAATAAAGATTTCCCTCAGTTCTTCCTCCTTACTAGACCCTCGGACCCCTTTTATATCCGGAAGGTTGTTTGTGTCCTCCTTAGTGAATACCGAACCAAAGTACTTGTTCAATTGGTCTGCCATTTCTTTGTTCCCCGTTGACCTCCCCTGATTCTGACTGCAGGGGACCTACGTTTGTCTTTACTAACCTTTTTCTCTTTACATACCTATAGAAACTTTTGCAATCCGCCTTAATGTTCCCTGCAAGCTTCTTCTCGTACTCCATTTTCCCTGCCCTAATCAAACCCTTTGTCCTCCTCTGCTGAGTTCTAAATTTCTCCCAGTCCCCGGGTTCGCTGCTATTTCTGGCCAATTTGTATGCCACTTCCTTGGCTTTAATACTATCCCTGATTTCCCTAGATAGCCACGGTTGAGCCACCTTCCCTTTTTTATTTTTACGCCAGACAGGAATGTACAATTGTTGTAATTCATCCATGCGGTCTCTAAATGTCTGCCATTGCCCATCCACAGTCAACCCTTTAAGTATCATTCGCCAATCTATCCCAGCCAATTCACGCCTCATACCTTCAAAGTTACCCTTCTTTAAGTTCTGGACCATGGTCTCTGAATTAACTGTTTCATTCTCCATCCTAATGCAGAATTCCACCATATTATGGTCACTCTTCCCCAAGGGGCCTTGCACAATGAGATTGCTAATTAATCCTCTCTCATTACACAACACCCAATCTAAGATGGCCTCCCCCCTAGTTGGTTCCTCGACATATTGGTCTAGAAAACCATCCCTTATGCACTCCAGGAAATCCTCCTCCACCGTATTGCTTCCAGTTTGGCTAACCCAATCTATGTGCATATTAAAGTCACCCATTATAACTGCTGCACCTTTATTGCATGCACCCCTAATTTCCTGTTTGATGCCCTCCCCAACTGCTATTACTGTTTGGAGGTCTGTATACAACTTCCACTAATGTATTTTGCCCTTTCGTGTTCTGCAGTTCTACCCATATAGATTCCACATCATCCAAGCTAATGTCTTTCCTAACTATTGCATTAATCTCCTCTTTAACCAGCAATGCTACCCCACCTCCTTTTCCTTTTATTCTATCCTTCCTGAATGTTGAATACCCCTGGATGTTGAGTTCCCAGCCCTGATCATCCTGGAGCCACGTCTCCGTAATCCCAATCACATCATATTTGTTAACATCTATTTGCACAGTTAATTCATCCACCTTATTGCGGATACTCCTTGCATTAAGACACAAAGCCTTCAGGCTTGTTTTTTTAACACCCTTTGTCCTTTTAGAATTTTGCTGTACAGTGGCCCTTTTTGTTCTTTGCCTTGGGTTTCTCTGCCCTCCACTTTTCCTCATCTCCTTTCTGTCTTTTGCTTTTGCCTCCTTTTTGTCTCCCTCTGTCTCCCTGCATTGGTTTCCATCCCCCTGCCATATTAGTTTAACTCCTCCCCAACAGCACTAGCAAACACTCCCCCTAGGGTAAGGTGTGGGACTACTGTTGAAAGGGGAATTGGGGCTGTGGTCACAGGTACCGCAGGTGGATGATTCCATTCCGGCTATCCCGGCCGGAAAGGGGCTGTCTGGGTTGCACCCTTCCTTCTGCTTCCACCTCTTTTGTTTCCTCCCCTCCTCTTCGGCATCCTGCTCTTCTGTATCTTCCTCTTCCCTCTGCATGCGGATGCTGTACATCTGAAATAAAAGCATAAAATACTCAGCAGGTCAGGCAGCATCTTGACCCAAGACGTAAATTCTGTTTCTCTCTCCATGAATGCTGCCTGACCTGATGAGTATTTCCAGCATGTGTGTCATCTTCTGTGCAACTTGAACTAAGAATATATATAATCATCGGAGATGACTGTTATCGAGAACTCATTGTAAAGGATCAAGGTCCATCCAACTAAAAGGGCAAAAAAGTAGTGCAAGAGCAAGTCATTTCATTCCATCAACCGAGTTTATCAGACATTTTCAATACCAAGGACAAGGCAGCTGCCAGGACCCCCCGGTCACTCAACAGCTGCATATTATTAGTGAACTTTCTGATGTTGTCCAAAATGATGAATCCCAGCATGATCTGGGCAAATAACATCTATAATGTCTTTGTGTAAGTATTAGATAGGACATTTACGAGGATCTTATATTCTACAGTCAATGATCTGTAACGAACATATAGCTCTGAGTTTTGCTCTGGTTTGTTGATCAAGGTAACTGGAGCTGACCATGCTTCAACTGCAACTGAATCTTGCTTCATAGTCCTTTTAATGTCCATTTCCCAAAAAGCATTCATGAGTAAAGAAGTTATTTTCTTATGACATTCTTGTGGAGCTCAAATGGAAAACCTTTGCAGAAGATTTCAAATGTGGAAATGTTATTATAGTTTGGCAAATCATTTTTTTGATTTCCAAGTGTGCGTAAAGCCTCTCTCTCACTCTCTCTCTCTCACTCTTCTGTGGGAATATCTGGATTGGAGAAGAACCTGTGCATTCTTGCTTTTACAATTTTTTTTCGAATGTTTATTGCTTGGAATAGAAAAGTAAGCCTTACGGATTATCCTGTCAGCTGCTACCGATGAACCATCCTCACACATGCTTGAATTAAAGAAGGGCTTTCTGTTTTTCTCATAATATGTGCTTACAGTTTATTGTGTCTTTTTTCCCTTCCTATCATAAAAATGTAACTTGGACCCAATTACAAAAATTCTGCATTTTTCATGTCTAAGTATGTTGTTTCTTTTAATTCAAGAGGAAGCTCAGAAAAGTACACTCCATTTTCTTCAGTTGAGATTCTGAGGTTCTGAAGCTATTTTTCTATTGCCACATGATGCCAGCTGGCAAAAGAGATGACTAGTCCTCTCAGGAATAAAGCAGACCGCAGCATCTGAACCTTGCTATCCAGGACATTATTTACTTGTAGTTCAAAACTAACCATCTTGGTGAAGGCTTTCTCCTCCATCTCGAGCATTTAACAGGTAAGCCATTCACACATGGAAATGATAAGCCAATAAAAAGAAAAGAAAGAAAAAAAGACTTGTATTTATATAGCATCTTTCACGACCACCGGACGACTCAAAGCGCTTTACAGCCAATGAAGTACTTTTGGAGGGTAGTCACTGTTGTAATGTGGGAAACATGGCAGCCAATTTCCACAAAACCAGCTCCCACAAACAGCAATATGATAATGATCAGATAATCTGTTTTTTTTATGTTGATTATGAGGTAAATATTAGCAAAGGCACTGGGGATAATTCCATTACTCTTCTTCAAAATAGTGCTGTAGGATCTTTTATGAGAGAGCAGACGGGGCCTCAGTTTAACGTCTCATCCGAAAGATGGCACCTTCGACAGTGCAGCAATCCCTCAGCATTGCACTGGAGTGTCAGTCAAGATTTATGGCTTGTAATATAGAGCTCCACCTAGTGGACTACTGCGGTAATGCAACTGCTCATGTAAATACAATAAAAAGGTCGCGTGATGACAAGTTTTCTGCAGAGCCAATTGCGTGTAGTGTGCTTAGTGGTGTCGTAAAGAATATATCACATTTGCGACATAGCATAAGATAATCGGATTCCCGAGCTGAAATTTGTGTTGGTGGACGATTCCTGCCAAACAACAGAAATTCCTGTCTGGCGTAAAAATAAAAAAGGGAAGGTGGCTCAACCGTGGCTATCTAGGGAAATCAGGGATAGTATTAAAGCCAAGGAAGTGGCATACAAATTGGCCAGAAATAGCAGCGAACCCAGGGACTGGAAGAAATTTAGAACTCAGCAGAGGAGGACAAAGGGTTTGATTAGGGCAGGGAAAATGGAGTACGAGAAGAAGCTTGCAGGGAACATTCAGGCGGATTGCAAAAGTTTTTATAGGTATGTAAAGAGAAAAAGGTTAGTAAAGACAAACGTAGGTCAGAATCAGGGGAAGTCATAACAGGGAACAAAGAAATGGCAGACCAATTGAACAAGTACTTTGGTTCGGTATTCACTAAGGAGGACACAAACAACCTTCCGGATATAAAAGGGGTCAGAGGGTCTAGTAAGGAGGAGGAACTGAGGGAAATCTTTATTAGTTGGGAAATTGTGTTGGGGAAATTGATGGGATTGAAGGCCGATAAATCCCCAGGGCCTGATGGACTGCATCCCAGAGAACTTAAGGAGGTGGCCTTGGAAATAGCGGATGCATTGACAGTCATTTTCCAACATTCCATTGACTCTGGATCAGTTCCTATCGAGTGGAGGGTAGCCAATGTAACCCCACTTTTTAAAAAAGGAGGGAGAAAGAAAACAGGGAATTATAGACCGGTCAGCCTGACCTCAGTAGTGGGTAAAATGATGGAATCAATTATTAAGGATGTCATAGCAGCGCATTTGGAAAATGGTGACATGATAGGTCCAAGTCAGCATGGATTTGTGAAAGGGAAATCATGCTTGACAAATCTTCTGGAATTTTTTGAGGATGTTTCCAGTAAAGTGGACAAAGGAGAACCAGTTGATGTGGTATATTTGGACTTTCAGAAGGCTTTCGACAAGGTCCCACACAAGAGATTAATGCGCAAAGTTAAAGCACATGGGATTGGGGGTAGTGTGCTGACGTGGATTGAGAACTGGTTGTCAGACAGGAAGCAAAGAGTAGGAGTAAATGGGTACTTTTCAGAATGGCAGGCAGTGACTAGTGGGGTACCGCAAGGTTCTGTGCTGGGGCCCCAGCTGTTTACATTGTACATTAATGATTTAGACGAGGGGATTAAATGTAGTATCTCCAAATTTGCGGATGACACTAAGTTGGGTGGCAGTGTGAGCTGCAAGGAGGATGCTATGAGGCTGCAGAGTGACTTGGATAGGTTAGGTGAGTGGGCAAATGCATGGCAGATGAAGTATAATGTGGATAAATGTGAGGTTATCCACTTTGGTGGTAAAAACAGAGAGACAGACTATTATCTGAATGGTGACAGATTAGGAAAAGGGAAGGTGCAACGAGACCTGGGTGTCATGGTACATCAGTCATTGAAGGTTGGCATGCAGGTACAGCAGGCGGTTAAGAAAGCAAATGGCATGTTGGCCTTCATAGCGAGGGGATTTGAGTACAGGGGCAGGGAGGTGTTGCTACAGTTGTACAGAGCCTTGGTGAGGCCACACCTGGAGTATTGTGTACAGTTTTGGTCTCCTAACTTGAGGAAGGACATTCTTGCTATTGAGGGAGTGCAGCGAAGATTCACCAGACTGATTCCCGGGATGGTGGGACTGACCTATCAAGAAAGACTGGATCAACTGGGCTTGTATTCACTGGAGTTCAGAAGAATGAGAGGGGACCTCATAGAAACGTTTAAAATTCTGATGGGTTTAGACAGGTTAGATGCAGGAAGAATGTTCCCAATGTTGGGGAAGTCCAGAACCAGGGGTCACAGTGTAAGGATAAGGGGTAAGCCATTTAGGACCGAGATGAGGAGAAACTTCTTCACCCAGAGAGTGGTGAACCTGTGGAATTCTCTACCACAGAAAGTAGTTGAGGCCAATTCACTAAATATATTCAAAAGGGAGTTAGATGAAGTCCTTACTACTCGGGGGATCAAGGGGTATGGCGAGAAAGCAGGAAGGGGGTACTGAAGTTCATGTTCAGCCATGAACTCATTGAATGGCAGTGCAGGCTAGAAGGGCTGAATGGCCTGCTCCTGCACCTATTTTCTATGTTTCTATAACTGTGAGAGGGTCTTTGTTTTGCAGCACAGCTAAAAATCCAAGGTAAATTACAAACACACTTGGCTGAACTGAAGAGTCCAGATGGCCACGACTATGGGAACAATAGGACACTTGGGTGAGTTCCATCATGATTGAGACACTTTCGGAGCGTATATGGAGCAGTTAGAAATGTTTTCACTGCGAATAGTATCGTCGAAGTCCCCGATGACGAAAACCGTAACCAGATGCTTTTCGAATGAAAACGGGCTATTTTCTTGACTGAAGCAGGCCCCAAGGTGTATGAAACCCTGGAAAATGTGCTTGTTCCTGTCAAGCCAAAGGACATGCCACTTACGGAGATCCTAAGCAAGTTAGAACAGCACTGTAGTTCTGAGCCCCTAGAAATTGCTGAAAGTTATCATTTCGGAATAGAAGATCAGTTAACTAACAAAAGTATCAGAGAGTACATTGTAGTATTAAAGAAGCTATCTATTCACTGTCATTTCGGAAACTTTCAGGACCGAGCATTGCATGACCACTGTTTGTGGGATGAAAAATGAAGCGATCAGAAGAAAGTTATTGACAACTCCTAACTTGACTTTTGATTTAGTTTGTCAGACAGCTAAGTCAATGGATATGGCCGACCAATATTCTCGAGAATTTCATACCATTTCCAGTCATCAGACAGCCAAGGTGAATCGCTTGCATGTTGAAAGTAAAAGACAGTTGGGCCCTAAGGTCTCAGCAACTGGTCAAGGTAACAACACATTGAAATCATGCTATCGGTGCCTGGGACAACACATTGCTCAAAATTGTCCAGATGTGAAGGCAGAGTGTTTCTTCTGCAAGAGAACAGGGCATTTTATGAAGGCATGCTGACTGAAGAGTAAACCGATGTTCAAAGCTGTAAGTAGCAATCGCCAGAGACTACATAGCATTGAAGAGAAACAACAGGACGAGGAGGTTCTGGAGACACACATCATCATATGAGGGTATCTAACAATGATTCATGAAGTATCGACATCCAAGTAGACGTTGCAGGAACTAGGATGCCCATGGAAATCGACACTGATGCATCCATGAGCATAGTACCAGAATGGCTATATCTCGAAAAGTTGAGTAATTTTCCACTGGAGAAGTCGAAGATAGAGCTGCGAGGCTACACAGGAGAGCAAATTCCTGTTGAAGAATATATCACCTTACTGGTGAAATACAAGAATCAATTTAATAGCTTAATAGTGGCCAGAGCCTTACTAGGTAGAAATTGGTTGGGACCACTGAAGCTGGATTGGAATGAGATTTTTCGTGTTGAAACAAAATTTGCATTGAAGGATGATGTCATCAAGCAGTATCCGAAGGTGTTCCGCTCCAAGATTTCAAGGCGAGTGTCAGAGTACAGAAGGATGCTAGACCAGTTTACTGCAAGCCACATCGGTCCATACGCACTCGAGGAGGAAGTTGAGCAAGAACTCAAAAGACTAGAAACTGAGAACATTATATCTCAGGAGATCCAAGTAATTGGGCTACACCCATTGTTGTTGTACCTAAGTCCGATGGTAAGGTAAGATTGTGTGGTAATCTACACAATACATTGCCAAATGTAGAAGATTTGTTCACAAAGCTGACAGGTGGTCAGATCTCCTCAAGTTAGATCTCGCAAATGCTTACATAGAAACATAGAAAATAGGTGCAGAAGTAGGCCATTCGGCCCTTTGAGCCTGCACCACCATTCAATAAGATCATGGCTGATCATCCACCTCAGTATCCCTATCCTTCTTTCTCTCCATACCCCTTGATCCCTTTAGCCGTAAGGGCCATATCCAACTCCCTCTTGAATATATCCAACGAACTGGCATCAACAACTCTCTGCGGTAGGTAATTCCACAGGTTAACAACTCTCTGAGTGAAGAAGTTTCTCCTCATCTCGGTCCTAAATGGCTTACCACTTATCCTTAGATTGTGTCCCCTGGACTTCCCCAACATTGGGAACATTCTTCCTGCATCTAACCTGTCCAGTCCCGTAAGAATTTTATGTTTCTATGAGATCCCCTCTCATCCTTCTAAACTCCAGTGAATACAGGCCCAGTCGATCCAGTCTCTCCTCATATGTCAGTCCTGCCATCCCGGAAATCAGTCTGGTGAACCTTCGCTGCACTCCCTCAATAGCAAGAACGTCCTTCCTCAGATTAGGAGAGCAAAACTGAACACAATATTCCAGGTGAGGCCTCACCAAAGCCCTGTACAATTGCAGTAAGACCTCCCTGCTCCTATACTCAAATCCCTTAGCTATGAAGGCCAACATGCCATTTGCTTTCTTCACCGCCTGCTGTACCTGTATGCCAACTTTCAATGATTGACGTACCATGACACCCAGGTCTCGTTGCACCTTCCCTTTTCCTAATCTGTCACCATTCAGATAATATTCTGCCTTCGTGTTTCTGCCACCAAAGTGGATAACCTCGCATTTATCCACATTATACTGCATCTGCCATGCATTTGCCCACTCACCTAACCTGTCCAAATCACCCTGCAGCCTCTTAGCATCCTCCTCACAGCTCACACCGCCATCCAGCTTAGTGTCATCTGCAAACTTGGAGATATTACACTCAATTCCTTCATCTAAATCATTGATGTATATTGTAAATAGCTGGGGTCCCAGCACTGAGCCCTGCGGCACCCTACTAGTCACTGCCTGCCATTCTGAAAAGGACCCATTTATCCTGAATCTCTGCTTCCTGTCTGCCAACCACTTCTCTATCCATGTCAATACATTACCCCCAATACCATGTGCTTTAATTTTGAACACCAATCTCTCGTGTGGGACCTTGTCAAAAGCCTTTTGAAAGTCCAACTACACCATATCCACTGGTTCTCCCTTGTCCACTCTACTAGTTACATCCTCAAAAAATTCTAGAAGATTTGTCAAGCATGATTTCCCTTTCATAAATCCATGCTGACTTGGACCGATCCTGTCACTGCTTTCCAAATGCACTGCTATTTCATCTTTAATAATTGATTCCAACATTTTCCCCACTGTTGATGTCAGGCTATCCGGTCTATAATTCCCAGTTTTCTCTCTCCCTCCTTTCTTAAAAAGTGGTGTTACATTAGCTAACCTGCAGTCCATAGGAACTGATCCAGAGTTGATCGACTGTTGGAAAATGATCACCAATGCATCCACTATTTCTAGGGCCACTTCCTTAAGTACTCTGGGATGCAGACTATCAGGCACTGGGGATTTATTGGCCTTCAATCCCATAAATTTCACTAACACAATGTCCTGACTAATAAAGATTTCCTTCAGTTCCTCCTTCTCACTAGACCCTCTGTCCCCTAGTACTTCCAGAAGGTTAAATGCTTATTTACAACTTGAACTAGATAAGGAGTTCAAGTCATGTTTGAATATAAATACTCATCTAAGCCTATATCAATTTAATAGGCTACCATGTGAAGTGTCTTCTGACCCCGCCATGTTCCAAGGAGTGATGAACCAGATTTTGCAAGGCATTGAAGGGGTAGTATGTTATTTAGATGACATACTCATTTCAGCACCAAACAGGCAACTCTATAAATAGCGCTTTGAATGAAGTGTTTAAACGGTTAGAGAAGCACAGAGTACGAGTGACTGCTCGCAAGTGTGAGTTATTTCAAAACTCCATGGAGTACTTAGGGCACAGAGTAGACAAAGATGGTTTACATCCAACCAAGGGAAAACTGGAATCAATCAGAAATGCACCCACTCCCAAGAATGTCACTGAAATTCAATTATTTTGGGTCTTTTGAATGAGTATGGGAAGTTCCAACCAAATTTGGCTACAAAATTACATCCACTGAATGAGCTGTTGAAAAAACAGGTCCTTTGGAAGTGGTCAGAAGAATGCGACATAGCATTCAAGGAGTGTAAAAGCCAGTTGGTAGAGAGTACCATGTTAGTTCAATATGACGTATCTAAGGAGATCAACCTAGCATGTGACGCCTCTCCGTATGAAGTTGAACTCTCATGTATTACACATGGAGAGGAGAGACCAATTGCTTTTGCTTCACGCACTCTCAGTGCCAGTGAGCGTAATTATGCGCAGATCGAAAGGGAAGCTTTGCCATTAATTTTTGGGGTCACAAAGTTCTACAAATGCTTGTATGGTCATAAGCTTACCATTGTTACTGACTGTTATTTCTTTAGATGCTCTGATAATGACTTCACGAGCAATGTGTTGTACTTAAACTGTAGTGACCTTAGTCCTTTATTGATAACTCCAGTGTGAGGATCGCACCTGGTGGCCTGCCTTTTATACTAGGCCTGGCACACCTGTACAGGTCACCTACAAGTCTCCCACTGCGGTGCCCTCTGGTGGCACACCTTCTAATAGTACAAGCAGTAACCATGTAGGATACATGACATCACTCTCCCCCAAGCCTTTAGTGCAAATCGCCTCTGCATTGACTGTGCTTTGGGCTTAGCTCTTTCTGGTTGACCCTTGACGAGTCATTTCCATCTTGGATGAGTGGGTGGTGTTTCGTTGGCAGTAGAGTGCTGGTGGTTTCTATTTGTGTGTCCATGGCCACTCCATTCTCTCTCCCCCACATGTATAGATTATGCCAGTGGCTTATTACATTCATATACATTCAAGTCCAGAAAAAAAATTGCATTTACATCATTACATTTGTGGTACAGTTGTGAGGCAAGTACATTCGACTGGTGAGATGCATTCTTGATACGTACTTGGAATCAGTACAGGTGTCAGCACCGGTGCATGAGGACAAGCTAGTTCCAGAACTGCTGGATGGTGTCCAGGTATCGGGTGGCGGCGCGGTGCCCAGTGCTGGCAGTGGGAACCCGGTTGGCTCGAGTTGCCTGCTCTCGGGGCTGTTGCCGTTGCTGCTAGCGTCAGGCAGGTTCACAGAGGCCTGTGACCTCCCTGTCCTCTCCTTGCGCCCCGGGTCACTGCTGCTCCCTGAGGAGTAATCGTCTTGCAATACACAGGGAACTGCTGACTCACTTACCTGGACATTATTTGGTTTGGAATCCTGGCTGGTCCCAGTCCCATTTGGGAGAACTGTTGCGGGTGACCCTTCAATACTGGGTATGGCCTTGGTGGCAATAGGGTCTGGGGGCTGCGCCTTAGCACAGTTTGCTCTTTCAGGCTCGTGGCAGTTGGTGCCATCGGGTGCCTGAGAGGTGGAGCCGATCAGGGGCAAGGTATCGATACTTGTGCCGTTGCCCTCCTGAGATCACTTGCTCTGCAGTTTGTATGTATTGGCTGCTTGTGGCCACACTCCAAGGTACATAACTCTGGTCCCAGGGATGCAGGCTACTACATTGGGTAGATCGCTGGACCTGTGTGCTCCCAATGGGTGTCTGCCCACTGCATTGACTGAATGCCATTGAAATTCTACATCGCACAACATTTCATTACTCAGTGTAAATAACTTGCAGCTCCGATCGCGATTGCACGACTTTTCTTTGCTTATTGCATGTACACAACTCTGATCATCAATTACACATTTTACATCGAACTCTCAGTTGCTCTTACATTGATTGACACTGTGGAACTGTCCCTTTAAGTGTGGTGGGTTGCAGGCCTTTTTACCCCAATCCTCTTCTCCGTTTGGTGCCACGTGTTGCGCCATGTGGTCTGGCCGCCGCCATCTTTTTCTTCAACGCATCACCTCGTGGTTTGGGCGCCATCTTTCCTCCAGCCACAATGTCGACTGCGGTGATCCTCTTCTCCCCGGGTGCTGCCACCGAAGCTGGGAAGTCGCCTCTGGGTCCGATTTTCTTCCTCCGGAGTCCTGCCACTGGAGCCTGGAAGGTGCGTTCAGGTCGTCTCAGCTGGGTCATCTCCACGCAGACGTGCTGAGCGGTTTGTGCCTCTGGTGCTGGGCTGGTCTGCTCTCTGGTGCTGGGTCCACCCTCAGGTGAGAGCTTGCTTTGCCTCTGAGCACGGAGGATGTTGATCGCTGGAGGAATTAAATCTTCCCAACGCCAATGGATCTTCTCCATCCACCTTCTTCCGAGTAGTGTTGGTCCATCCCCTGTAACAATCCACAGGGGTAACTTATGCACCGCGCCATCATGGAGTACCTTTACATCCGCACTACCAACGACTGGGATAAATTCATTGGTGTAGGTGCGCAACTTTGCCTGAACCGGGACCAACTTGGGTCGTTCAGCTTGAACATAGCCTCTCAAAGACTTCTTGATTCATTACTGACTGGCTCACCCCTGTGTCCACTTCCATGAAGACTGGAACACCATTTATCTCAACTTCCATCCTCAACGAGGAACACTCGGTGGTGCAGGTAAATATGCTATATACCTCATCGTGGGGCTGAGCTGCCTCTCTGCCTATCATTGCATAATCCCCGCTGGATTCATGGCCATCTGCAGACTCTTCATCAACACAGTGAGTCATATTTATTTTACACATTCGCTGGAGGTGGCTCTTTGTGCTGCAGCCTTTATACACATAGTCTTTAAAGCGTCTCTGGTGAGCCCTGTGATTCCCTCCGCGACGGCAGCATGGAGCTACTCGGTTAGCCCCCTTCAGTGGACTCTGAATTAAGGGACTCGGGGGCCTGTTCTCTCTTCCCTGAGAAGATTCACGTTCTACATTCCAGCCTCTAAAATGCGCCACTCTGTGCACAGTACTTGCCGGGTTTGAGTCCTGAGGGTGAGTCATCTGCCTAGAGGCACAGGTTGAGGTCATGAATACTTGGCTCACGGAGATGGCCTTCTGCAGTGTGACTGTGGTATCCACAGATAGTAACTTACGAAGAAAGCCCTCATGGCCGATTGCGATGACAAAGATATCCTGCAGCGCTTTGGTGAGGTGGTCGCCGAAATCACACGGTGCCGCCAGCCTCCTGAGGTCTGTAGCATATTTTGCGATTTCCGGGCCATTGGTGTGTATAAAACCGGTGTCTGGCTGTGAGGATGCACTCTTTGGGCTTGAGTTGTTCTTGGATGAGCGTTACAAGCTCCTCGTACGTCTTAGTCATTGTCTTCACTGGTGCCAGCAAGTCCCTGACGAGGCCATAGGCGGTGGGCCCACAACTGATTAGCAGGATAGCTCTGCGCTTATCAGCCAGTGTGGCCGGATTGTCACCTGCAAGGTCGTTTGCTGTGAAGAAATGGTTGTGCATCTCCACAAAGGCATCCCAATCATCACCATCGGCGAACTGCTGCAAAGTACCAAGCTTAGCCATTTCCGCGTGAAGGTCTGTAAACTCATCGCCAATTGTTATGTATTTAGATGCTCTAATAATGACTCCACTAGGCAATGTGTTGTACTTGAACTGTAGTGACCTTAGTCCTTTATTGGTAGCTCCAGAGTGAGGATCACACATGGTGGCCTGCCTTTTATACTAGGCCTGGCACACCTGTACAGGTAACCTATAAGTCTCCCACTGCGGTGCCCTCTGGTGGCACACCTTGTAATAGTACAAACAGTAACCATGTAGGATACATGAAACTGACCATAAGCCCCTGACATCAATCTACCATTCAAAGATCCCAGTTCGAACCTTAGCTGCAGCCCAAATGCAGAGATGGGTTTTGATTTTGTTAGCATATACATATGACATTGAGTACAGATGATCAGCTGATCACAGTAATGCTGATGCTATGTTCAGGTTGCCATCCCCATCACAAGTTACACCCAATAGGGAAGAAGGGTTCTATTTCTCATACACTGATGAATTGCCAGTCACAGGTGAAGAGATTGGTAGAGCAACCAAATGTGACCCAGTTATGTCAAATGTGTATGATTGCATACCAAATGCCTGGCCAAACCAAATATCAGAGAAAGTCATTCATCCATACTTTGTTCGTAGGATTGAATTATCAGTGGATAAAGATTGTATCATGTGAGGTGCAAGAGTAGTTATTTGGATAAGTTCAGATCCAAATGATTCGATCTTCATGGCCAGCACCTGGGAGTGTGCTTGACCAAGAATTTTGCATGCAGTTAGTTATGGTGGCCAGGTTTAGATAAAGATATAAAGTACATCATTAGTCAGTGAACAACATATCAATCGGTAAGCATGAAACCACCATCAGTACCATAACAGCCATGGAAATGGTTCCCAGGGTAGGGCAAAGGTTACATATAGCTGAGCTCGAAAGACAACAATTGTTTATTGTGATTGATAGCCATTTGTAGTGGGTAGATGTGTTGCCGATGTGAAAAATTACAACAAGTAAAACACTAGACAATTTGCGAAGGTTGTTTTCTTCATATGGCCTCCCAGAAGAAATTGTGTCTCATAATAGGCCGCAATTTTGTTCAAACGAATTTGCGCAGTTCACAAACAGAAATGGAGTGAAACATACCAAGGTTCCACCATACCACTCTGCTTCAAATGGTGCAGCAGAGCGCACTGTACAAATTGTAAAATGTGCCTTCATCAAGCAAATGTTGGATCCAAATCCAAAGAAATTGCAGTTGTCGTTGGATCACAAATTGGCAAATTTTGTAATTACTTATCGTAATACTCTTCATACAACTACTGGTAGAACGCCAGCAGAGTTGTTTCTCAAACGACAGCGATGGACCAGGTTCTCGTTGTTAAAGCCTCACTTGGCACAGTCCATAGAAGAGAAACAATTAAGACAGAAAGGGAATCATGATAGAGGTAGAGTAAGAGTACAGAATGATTGTAATGAATGCTATTGGTATGCGTGGTGTTGCTCTACATGGATTCAAAAAGCAGAGATCATGCACAACTAATAAAGCAAATATGCATAAACCAATAAAGCACATGTGAGTGAGTCTAACAGACAGACAGTTTGACACATTTCTGAATAAAAAGAGGGACAAGGTGAGAAGATGGATTTGAGCTCAACCTAAAGGCCATATATATCCTTTTCCTGTTCCTAAAATGTTGTGTTTTTAAATCCACAGGTTCACTTGTACATTTTCATATGTAACCTCTCAAACCATACCCCTCTAGATCTCTCAAAATATTTTTCCTGCTTGTATTAAACTTGATGTCTGTAGATTTCAGGTATGTCTCCAGAGATTTTTAAATACCTGTTATAGAGTTCTGTTTTCCATATTCTAATTGAGAATCTCCCCAGAATATAGTAAATTTTTAAAAATTTAAGCTTTCCTAATTTTGATGTCCACATCCTCTTAAAGTGCTTCAGTATTGCTGCACTGGTTTGTGATGGAGGAGCGGTGAGAGATCGTGGCGGAGGTGCGACAGATGAGGGTACGGGGCCCAAAAGAGCCTAGGGCCCAGCGGCAGCACGGGCCAGCCCACACTGCGATGTGTGTGCGCACTAGGTCCGTGCAGCAGAGCTGGGCTCCAGTCATCCTGGTTAACCCTTGCCACTGGATAAAGGCCTAGCTCTGTCAAGCTCGTCTGGTGACTGATGTGCAACGGTCACCACACGTTAAAAAAATCCACGCACAGACATCTTCCACCCCTTCGATTGGAGTTCAGAACTGGAACATCAGGTCCTTCATTGAAACATCTGTGAACTCACGTGGAAGCAAGTCATCCTCATTCGAGGGACCGCCTATGAGGATGATGAGAGTAAGAGAGAGAAGTGTGAAATTGAATCAGAAGGTTAGTGTGGTTGCCAGGGAGAATAGAGAAGATATGTGGTCCTCGCACATATTTGGTCAAAATGTTTGATCATGGAAAGGTTAGGTTTGTTCACATAGATCATATTTTACCTACAGATGTGGAAGGAGTTGAAAGTTGGAATGATTCAATTATGTCTGATGAGTCAGATAGTCTTGTTACAAGTAGAGTACCAGTAGCAAATCTTACATCAGATGTACTAGAAACAAGTCCAAGAGAAAGTCAGAATTTAAGTCTGAGTCCGAGTCAGGCGGACAAATAGTCTGAAGTTGTAGAGAGTCAAAATGTAGATCAAGGGTTGCCCTTGGTAGAAAAACTCTCCTCAGGCTCAGCCTAGAATGAGTCTAAGTTCGACACCAAGTTTGGAACAATTTGTTCAAGAGCAATGATATCCTCTTCGAAACAGAAAACCAGTGGTTAAGTTTGATTTGTAAATATGGCAGAATAAGTCCATATCTTGTGTTGAGTATAACCATACAAGTTATGTATGATGATTATTTTGTTATGATTACTTCTTCATTAAAGAAAGAGAAGTGTAACCGAGAGCTCTACCTAGTGGATTACTGCTCCACCCAGTGGTAATGCAACTACTCATGTAAATACAGTAAAGGGTCATGTTACAAGTCACATGATGACAAGTTTTCTGTAGAGCCATCTTCTGTGTGGTGTACTTAGTGGTGTTGTAAGGAATATATCACAGTGGTCAAGTCCCTGGAGTGAGATTTGAACCCACAATCTTCTGATTCCGAGGCGAGGGTGCTACCCCACTGAGCCACAGCTGACAATAATACAAAAGCAAAATACTGCGGATGCTGGAAATCTGAAATTAAAAAAAGAAAAAATGCTGGAAATACTCAGGTCAGGCAGCATCTGTGTAGAAAGAAACAGAATTAAAGTTGCCAAAATTACAGCTGGCAATCGGGGGGACCCCGGCAAAACCTTAAGCCCCACCAGTCACAGTCCAGATCCTAGCAACACCATTGGATACTTGCTAGCTTGTATATGCTTTCGTATATAGTAAACGATGTAACAAAACCTGTAAATAAATAAAATCTGAATGTTTCCAATAACAACCATTGCAAGCTTTGAGAAGTTCTGGCTGATATTCTGATTGCCTGGAACCTGCGTAGTGAGCATGGTGATATAGGACTGTCCTCAATCAAAATAGAAAATGCACATGAAAGTTGACTGACTAGCATTACAAAGCTTAAAACTGCTATTTTTCTAAATCCGATCTGCTTGTGATTTTGTGGTATTGAGACTCCTCAGATTCCTAAGATTGCTGATATGTTTCCTATGTATAACATTGACACTATAGAAGGCTTGTGAAATAAAGAGCTATTCAAGTAGTCATTAGTTTTTTCCACAAACACATATGCTGTCTTAAAACAAAGCGAAAAATATAGCTAATTCAAATAAATTCTGTTAGAACACAAATATTTGATTACAGAATGCACACTATTCTCTTCTCACACGAAAGTAAACTGTTTCATATGGGATAAAAATTGAAACCACTTGAGATTTCAGGCAACATGCCCGTCATTGAGGTTAATGTATAATCTATTTTAGAACATTTTATGACTGCATTAATCTGGACTAAATTCAGTTCTTCTCCCAGAGTGGACTGCAGTATCTTAAAATTATTTCACTATCAGTTACTTCAAAGTCTTTGTAAAATGGAGGTAAAAGAAAAGTGTCAAATGAATGATACTTTGTTTAAACCTGCTTCTAAATCATTTTAGCTTCTCAAATCTTGTGATTCATGTCTGCTTGGAGCTCCTTGACCCTACAACTTGGAATTATAGCTCACTCCTCTCATAATGCAAAATATGGCTGCCACAATTTACCTCATGCAAACCTGACCTCTCCCAACCCATATCAATACCACCCACCACCACTGTCGAACCTGCCACTTTCCCACTAACTCATGCTGAACATCTCCATCAACTCTTCCATCACCATTCCTGGGTATGTCCTGTCCCACCAGCAGGACTGACCCACCAGAGGTGGCCGTACAGTGGTATACAGGAGTGAAAGAGTGGCCCTGGGAGCCCTCAACATTGACTCCGGATCTCATAAAGTCAGGCATCAGGTCAAACATGGGCAAGGAAAAATCCTGCTGATTACAACCTACTGCCCTCCGTCAGCTGATGAATCAGTACTCCTCCATGTTGAACACCACTTAAAAGAAACAGCGAGGGTAGTAAGGGCACAGAATGTACTCTGGGTGGGGAATTTCAATATCCATCAGCAATTGTAGCTCGGTAGCACCAATGCTGACCGAGCTGGCTGAGTCTTGAAGGACATAGTTGCCAGACTGGGTCGGCGGCTGGTGGTGAGAGAATCAACACGAGGGAAAAGCCAGGAGCAGAACCAGGTGTACCTAAAAAAATGAGGTGCCAACCTGGCGAAGCTACAACGCAGAACTACATGCATGCTAACCAGCTGAAGCAGCAGGCTATAGATAGAGTTAAGCAATCTTACAATCAATGGATCAGATCAAAGCTCTGCAGTTCTGCCACATCCAGTTGTGAATGGTGGTGGACCATTAAATAATTAATGGGAGGAGGAGGTTTCATAAATATCCCCATCCTCAAGGATGGCGGAGCCCAACATGTGAGTGCAAAAGACAAGGCTGAAGCATTTGCAACCACCTTCATCCAGAAGTGCCAAGTGGATGATCCATCTTGGCCAATTCCTGAGGTTCCCACCATCACAGAAGCCAGTTTTCAGCCAATTCGATTCACTCCACGTGATATCAAGAAATGGCTGAATGTACTGGATACAGCAAAGTCTATGGGCCCTGATAACATCCGCACTGCAGTGCTGAAGACTTGAGCTCCAGAACTAGCCGCACATCTAGCCAAGCTGTTCTAGTACAGCTACAACATTGGCAGCTACCTGACAAAATAGAAAACTGCCCAGGTATGTCCCGTCCACAAAAAGCAGGACAAATCCAATCTGGCCAATTATCGCCCCATCAAACTATACTCAATCATCAGCAAAGTGATGGAAGGTGTCATCGACAGTGCTGTCATACGGCACTTACTCACCAATAACCTGCTCACCGATGCTCAGTTTGGGTTCCGCCAGGACCACTCGGCTCCAGACCTCATTATAGCCTTGGTCCAAACATGGAAAAAAGAGCTGAATTTCAGAGGTGAAGTGAGAGTGACTGTCCTTAGCATCAAGGCAGCATTTGAGGATATAACGAGCATGGTGGATAGAGGTGTACCGATGGATGTGGTGTATTTGGATTTCCAAAAGGCATTCGATAAGGTGCCACACAAAAGGTTACTGCAGAAGATAAAGGTACGCAGAGTCAGAGGAAATGTATTAGCATGGACAGAGAATTGGCTAACTAACAGAAAGCAGAGAGTCAGGATAAATGGGTCTTTTTCAGGTTGGCAATTGGTGGTTAGTGGTGTGCCACAGGGATCGGTGCTGGGACCACAACTGTTTACAAAATACATAGATGACCTGGAAGAGGGGACAGAGTGTAGTGTAACTAAATTTGCAGATGACACAAAGATTAGTGGGAAAGCGGGTTGTGTAGAGGACACAGAGAGGCTGCAAAGAGATTTAGATAGGTTAAGCGAATGGGCTAAGGTTTGGCAGATGGAATACAATGTCGGAAAGTGTGAGGTCATCCACCTTGGGGAAAAAAACAGTAAAAGGGAATATTATTTGAATGGGGAGAAATTACAACATGCTGCGATGCAGAGGGACCTGGGGGTCCTTGTGCATGAATCCCAAAAAGTTAGTTTGCAGGTGCAGCAGGTAATCAGGAAGGCGAATGAAATGTTGGCCTTCATTGCGAGAGGGATGGAGTACAAAATCAGGGAGGTCCTGCTGCAACTGTACAGGGTATTGGTGAGGCCGCACCTGGAGTACTGCATGTAGTTTTGGTCACCTTACTTAAGGAAGGATATACTAGCTTTGGAGGGGGTACAGAGATGATTCACTAGGCTGATTCCAGAGATGAGGGGGTTACCTTATGATGATAGATTGAGTAGACTGGGTCTTTACTCGTTGGAGTTCAGAAGGATGAGGGGTGATCTTATAGAAACATTTAAAATAATGAAAGGGATAGACAAGATCGAGGCAGAGAGGTTGTTTCCACTGGTTGGGGAGACTAGAACTAGGGGGCACAGCCTCAAAATACGGGGGAGCCAATTTAAAACCGAGTTGCGAAGGAATTTCTTCTCCCAGAGGGTTGTGAATCTGTGGAATTTTCTGCCCAAGGAAGCAGTTGAGGCTAGCTCATTGAATGTATTCAAATCACAGATAGATAGAATTTTAACCAATA
Source organism: Pristiophorus japonicus (assembly GCF_044704955.1). Taxonomy (NCBI): domain Eukaryota; kingdom Metazoa; phylum Chordata; class Chondrichthyes; family Pristiophoridae; genus Pristiophorus; species Pristiophorus japonicus. The sequence continues at coordinate 69,954,642 of NC_091987.1, read as the reverse complement.
AGGGAATTAAGGGTTACGGGGAGCGGGCGGGTAAGTGGAGCTGAGTCCACGGCCAGATCAGCCATGATCTTGTTGAATGGCGGAGCAGGCTCGAGGGGCTAGATGGCCTACTCCTGTTCCTAATTCTTATGTTCTTATGTTCTTATGACCAAGTGTGGCATCAAGGAGACCGAATAAAATTGAAGTCAATGGGGATCGGGGGAAAACTCTCCACTGGCTGGAGTCATACCAAGCACAAAGGGAGATGGTTGTGGTGGATAGAGGCCAATTAACAGCCGCAGGACATCTCTGCAGGTTCCTCAGGGCAGTGTCCTAGGCCCAAACATCATAGCTGCTTCATCAATGACCTTCCAGCCATTATAAGATCAGAAATGGGTATGTTCGCTGAGGATTGTAGTGTTCTGCTCCATTCGCAATTCCTCAGATAATGAAGCAGTTCATGCCTGCATGCAAAAAGGCCTGGTCAACATTCAGGCTTGGGTTGATAAATGGCAAGTAACAATCGTGCCACACAAGTGCCAGGCAATTACTATCTCCAACAAGAGAAAGTCTAACCACCTCCCCTCGACATTCAATGACATTATCATCGTCGAATCCTCCACCGTCAACATCCTGGGGGTCACCATTGACCAGAAACTTAACTGGAACAGCCACATAAATACTGTGGCAACAAGAGCGGGTCAGAGGCTGGGTATTTTGCAGTGAGTGTCTTACCTCCTGACTCCCCAAACATGGTGCAATCAGTTTTGAAATTTTCAATTGACCTAGCCTCAACAACTTTTGGGGAGAGTGTTCAAGATTTCCACTACACTTTCATCACTCCTGAACAGTCTAGCTCTAATTTTAAGGTTTTGCCCCTTTTTCTGAACTCCCCCACCAGAGGAAAAGGTTCAACTGCTCTATAAACTCCTTTAATCATCTTAAACGCCTTAATTAGATCACCCCTTAATCATCTATACTGAATGAATACAAGCCTAATCCATGCAACCTGTTCTGATAATTTAGCCCCGGTATCATTCTGGTGAATCTGCACTGCACCCCCTCCAAGGCCATATATCCTTCCTGGGCTGTGATGCCCAGAGCTGAACGCAGTACTCTAAATGTGATCTAGCCAAAGCTTTATATAATTGTAACATAACACCCGTTATATTCCAGGCCCGTTGAGATTTGGCCAACATTCCATTAGCCTTTTACATTGCGGGGAAAATTGCGGTTGTAGGCTTCCTTCGTACGAACGCCTCCGACCCGAAAAGAATCTACGAAAATACCTGATGGTTCCGGAGAAATGTAGGATCCCGGTCGGAAGCCTAGATTCACTGCGCAGCGCATGGGAAGATGCCTTTCATGTATGTACGTACATGCTGGAGTCAGATAAAAATGGGAACTCCATTTGTATGATTTCCCATTACTATCATGGAGAATAACCCCCTAAAACGCCGAAACACAGCATAATAAATAAATAACACACCTCACATATTTAAAATTAATTTAAATTAAATGTAATTTAATGTTTTAGAAAAAGTATATATTTTTTGGATTTTTTTTAATGTGCTTTAATATGTTAAAAATAAAATTAGGGTTTTTAATATAACACTGAGTGTTTAAAAGGGGCTGCGGAGAATCTGTCAAGAGAATTCTAAGCAGATCAGAAAAGCTGTTTTTTGGCGCAAGCACATTGCGCCCCGAAAACCGGCTTTTGCGAGGCCTCGCCGGCTCCGTGCTCACTTCATTGCGAGGCCACAATTTTCGACGTTATTTTTTGTACCTGTCCACTAGCTTTAAGTGATTTCCCTAAATCTCTTTGCTCCTACAACAGTTCCTAGCTTCTCACCATTTACTAAACACTATAGGCTAAATTTTTGCACTTTTTCTGCATGCATAACGCCCACTTAACGTCCAGTTTACCACTGAAATGACGTATAACGCCCAGATATCGCCCATTTAGCCACAAAATGGAAACGGACGGCCGTTTTTCGGACACTTATCACCGAGCATTACTTTCTCCATATGCGTAACGCTGGGAAAAAATAGCACCGCCCTCCCACTTTTTTGGGGCGGAATCATCAGAATGGGCAAATTGATAATATCGCCCAGCGTTAGTTTCCGCACGGAATTAACGCTGAGATTCAATAATACCGACCGCTTACTTTATTTTGTCGTAAAGATCACATTTGCCAAAACTAATGCCCAGGAGATCATCCAGCATCACTTTCACCACCTAGCACACATATCAGCCACAATATCGCTCGTCCAAAAAACGCCCAGAAAAAGTGGAACTAACTGGAACTACTCACAGCGTTATGGACGCCATGTTCTACATCACATGTCGCATCCTTTAAAAGGCTGCTGTGCTTCAACCTCGGGGGAGCTCGGATGTACTCTGGAGGTGTTTGGAAGTGATGTGAACATTTGAACAAACATCTTTATCATGCTGTGAACAATTTGAATTTAATAGGTGTCTTCGTCAGGACATTCATTTTTTGTGACCAATCGGTGGAAAACAGATAGCTATTGGAATGGGGCCTGTCCTTTCTCACCTTCTCTTGATGACCAATTACATGCTGCAGACTCGAGATGGCAGAAGGTATGCTCCACAGCAGTATGTGCCCAATGTAAGATGTGCCAGACTGATGAGGAGGACCAGACCTTAAACCCCCCGCAAGTACAGGAAGAAGCAGTCTTATCTTAACTTGCCCGACACCACCTGCCTTCAGAGACTGCGCTTCCACAAAGGGGTTATCATTGAGGTATGCCAGCACCATCAGTACTTGCACTGTCTGTCAAGGTCAAAGTCACCACGGCACTGTCGTTCTACACGTCGGGTTCTTTTCAGCCCTCAGCTGGCGACACTTGCGGTCTGTCTCAGCATGCCACACATTGCTGCATTAGACAGGTCACTAAAGCCCTGTACACATGCAGGATGGACTTTATCAGCTTCCCTATGACCAGGGAGGTTCAGACTGAGAGGGCTTTAGATTCTACCGAATTGCTAACTTCCCCAAGGTGCAGGGAACAATAGACTGTATGCACATCGCGATACAGGCACCTTTTCAGGATGCAGAGGTTTTCAGGAACCGCAAGGAAATCCACTCCCTGAATGTGCAACTCGTTGTCGACCAGCAGCAAATTATTATGGCAGTGAATGCTAAATTTCCGGGCAGCATCCATGATGCTCACATCCTGCGTGAGAGCACTGTATCTAACCTGTTGACCAATCAGCCACAAGGTAAATGCTGGATGCTTGGTGACAAAGGATATGGCCTAGCCATTTGGCTGATGACCCCCCTGCATGACATCCACAACAAAGCCAAGAAGCAATACAACGAGAGCCACAGAGCCACTCGCAATATCATGGAGAAAACCATTGTGCTTAAGCAGCACTTTAGATGTCTGGACCACTCAGGAGGCGAGCTGCAATACCACCCTGAGCAGGTAGCTCAATTCGTGGTGGTGTGCTCCATGCTGCACAATTTGGCTTTCAGGAGGGGACAAGAATTGTCAGAAGGATCTGACAGTCCACCTAAGCAGAGAGAGGAAGGGGAGGATGAGGAGATGGACGCTGACCTCGGGCCACACAATCAGACTGACGCTGAAGCTATGCCCCCACCCCCCTATAGACCACATGAACAGGCCCATGGTGGCATGATAGCTGCAAGACTCTTACGTCAGGAGCTCATCAATGAACGCTTTGCCTGAAAGAATGTTGGTGTTATTTACAAGGCTGACACACTGCTGGGTGTGCAGGTCACACATCAATGGTGGGCATCATCTTGGTGACAGTTAAAGTTCAAGTTGATTGCAGTTAAGTGTAATTATACCCTTTGATGTTAAGGAATCACCAGTGTAACGGTGCAGCTATCTGAGCCAATGTGCAACAAGGTTTTGTTAAATAAAAAACATTTGAACCAAACATTTGTGTGAAATCATCAGTATTTCTGTAAAAACCAACCCTTACACCCACCCCCTCCCCCCCTCTACTCCTCCCCACCCCTCCTGACTCCAAGCCGCCTGGCCGAGGAACTCCTCAGGCGATGCTTCATAGGGAGGGGTGGGGGGTGGAGGGGAGGATGGCGGCCGAACAGATACGGGAGAGGGCGGTCCCTCCTGGCTCTCATGTGTGGTTGGCAAAGGGGGTGCGGCACCTTGGGGTGCAGTGCCGCGCTCCGGGACCACTGGGAGCCCTCTGCCACCAGTGTTCCTGGCGACCAGCTCCAGGGCTTCCTCCATCCCTTCCATGTTATATATTATTTATTGGACAAAAACGATACCAACTACATTCTTGGAGCTTTTTGCTGCTGGTGAATCTCCCTCATGCCTACCACAACAGCCAAACAAGCACATACTACACCCACACACGCTTTCAGTCCTTCTCAGCTCCCTCTCTCTCTGTCTCCTCTTCTCGCACGTCATGATGACCTTTGACCTCCTGAATTGCAGGAATCGAGCGTTGCCATGCCATTGCTAAGGACGGCGACACTTTATGGCAGAAGGTCAGAGAGATTTAATGCTAACGGCCATTTCATATCGCTTGCGGTAACGCCCAATTTCAAAAGTGGAGACTAGGGGCTTTGAGAATGGGCGACAAGCCGGCGATCTGAAAACCCATTTTTATCACCCACGCCGGAAATAACGCCCATTTTTGGACAATCTGTAACAAGTGTAAAATCTAGCCCTATGAAATTTGGGGGGAAATTTCCGTTGCACTCCGTTTGAAGGCGGTAACATCCTCTCGCGAGAAATTGGGGTTATCGTCCCCAAAAGGAAGTTGAGCACAGAAAATCACGCTCCACTTCCTTTCTGGGGCGCTAGCAAGGCGGATGCATCGAGAGCGGGGCGCAGCGCTACACACTGGGCCGCGTAGCGCTGCCACGTAGGAGGGGCTCTTCCCGGAATTAAAGGGAAGGACCCCCAAGGTGCAAACTCTCCATTATAAAAATGGGCCTACGTGGACCACCCGGGAGCGGGAGTGCTGTGCCAAGAGCCTGGCACGGACCCCGCATTCAAAGCACCAACGCGGCACTTGACAAAATCAGCTGAATGTTTTTTTTAAAGAGGCCCACATACATCTCCTTTAACTTGTCCCGCGACTGGCCAGCCATCCTGTACGCACCCCGTCGCTGTCATCGCTCGGCTCAGCTTCAGGGGGTGCTACCGAACTTTCGTTCCATGCCCAAAACGGGTCGCTGCGCACGGTCATCACCGGTGTAATGGAGCAAAACGCTACCGGTTACCGCCGCCGCTAAACTCCCACCGAATTTAGCGGGAGCTGTTAGTGGCGCCGCGCCTGTGCGCAAAGTTGTTAACACCCCCGGGGGGCGTAAACAGGAAGGGCAAATGACCCAAATTTCTAGGCCTTTCTTTCTTAGGTCCAAAGGGGATCGGTTTCCTGGACAACATTCTCCAAAAAGGTGCCAGAAAATCTATTTTCCCTAACTACAACTATATGTTAACATTGTGTTTACCCTGTATGCCATCTTACTTACCTGCACGGTCTCCTAGTCTACTACTTCGACACGATGCTCCAGGTGAGAGATCAGGTGAGAGACTCATTACTTTATGCAAATCATGACATACATAGGATCCTGATGCAATTTCGAGGAACATGGGAAGTGGAGAGAAAGAGGTCCCAAAAATGTAAGTGAAAAATTGTTTTAGTTTGATCAGGAGCTTCAGGGAGTCTGTCAAAAAATGCAGTCCATGCAATGCAATGCGTGCAATCTTACCCATGAGTTAGTAGGGCTGACAACACTAGGTGCATTGGAGACACCCTTTCACTCTTTCTCAGGTAACCTCCACTTATCAGTTGTTCTTTTTATTGTGTTTCTAACACAGATGAGGCTGCACACAGGAAGGTTAAAGTAACAGTGACCTCAGTCTTTATTAAGACACTCCAGAGTGAGGAACAGACCTTAGGGGCCGACTTATATACAGTGCTCCCAAGGGATCCTGGGATCCCTTGGGACTTCAGGGGATGAGCTCCCTGGTGGCGGAACATGGGAGTGCATGCTTTACAAATACACAACATCACTCCCCGCCGCAAAAGTCAAAGTGAAAACTATTTACAAGGTGAGGCGGTCGGGAGCCTTTCTTTCCCTGGTGGACCGCCTCGATACAAATGTCTGTTCTGGTGTGTTGGCTGTGCCCTCGCTGGGCTGGCGTGTTGTTGGCCCTGCAGGGCTGCTGGGTGAGACTGGCCTTTCTGGGCTGTTGGGCATGATGGGTTCGATTTCCTGGTCCGGCGTGTTGTCGTCGATCCTTTGGGTGTGTGTTGTGGGCTCGAAAAAGGTGGTGTCTGCTGTGGGTTGTTCAGGGCAGTCTGTAAACCGCAGCCTCGTTTAGTCCAGGTGCTTTCTACAAATTTGTCCATTATCTAGTTTAACTATAAACACCCTATTACCTTCTTTAGCTATCACCATGCCCGCGATCCACTTGGGACCATGTCCATAGTTTAGCACATACACAGGGACATTCAGATCAATTTCCCATGACACAGTGGCGCGACAATCGTTTACATTTTGTTGCTGCCGCCTGCTCTCTACCTGATCATGCAGGTTGGGGTGAACCAACGAGAGTCTGGTTTTAAGTGTCCTTTTCATCAGTAGCTCAGCCGTGAGCGAGTGGGGTCTCGTGCAGTACTCGGGACAGGCGGGTTTGGAGTGAGCCTTCTGTGACTCATTTAAGGCTCTGTTTGATGGTTTGTACCGCCCGCTCTGCCTGCCCATTGGAGGTTAGTTTAAACAGGGCCAAGGTGACATGTTTGATCCCATTGCGGGTCATGAATTCTTTAAATTCGGCACTGGTAAAACATGGCCCGTTGTCACTGACCAGTATGTCAGGCAGGCCGTGGGTGGCAAACATGGCCCTTAGGCTTTCAAGGGTGGCGGTGGCGGTGCTTCCCGACATTATTTCACATTCAATCCATTTTGAAAAAACATCCACCACCACCAGGAACATTTTACCGAGAAACGGGTCCGCATAGTCGACAAGGATCCTCGACCATGGTCTGGAGGGCCAGGACCACAAACTTAGTGGTGCCTCTCTGGGCATGTTGCTCAACTGAACACATATGCTGCATTGCCGTACACAGGACTCTAAGTCAGAGTCGATACCGGGCCACCACACGTGGGATCTGGCTATCATTTTCATCATTACTGATGATCCGAGATGAACGTCTCCCTGCCCTTTTTGGGTAGCACTACGCGGTTACCCCACAACAGGCAGTCTGCCTGAATGGACAGCTCGTCCTTTCGCCACTGGAATGGCTTGATTAGCTCTTGCATTTCAATGGGGATGCTGGCCCAGCTCCCATGCAGTACACAGTTTTTTTTTACTAGGGACAGCAGAGGATCTTGGCTGGTCCAAGTCCTAATCTGGCAGGCCGTGACAGGTGATTTATCATTTTCAAACGCTTCCATGACCATCAACAAGTCGGCGGGCTGCACCACCATCAACTAGTTTGCAGGCTGCGCCATTTCCACCCTCGTGGTGGACAATGGTAGCTGACTGAGGGCATCCGCACAGTTATCGGTGCCTGGCCTGTGGCGGATGGTATAGTTTTACGCTGATAGCGCGAGTGCCCACCTTTGTATGCGGGCTGAGGCATTAGTATTTATCCCATTATTTTCAGCGAACAGGGATGTGAGGGGCTTGTGATCGGTTTCCAGCTCAAATTTGGGGCCAAACAGGTACTGATGCATTTTCTTTACCCCGAACACACACGCTAATGCCTCTTTCTCAATCATGCTGTAGGCCCTCTCGGCCTTAGACAAGCTCCTGGAAGCATAGGCGTCAGGTTGCAACTTCCCCGCAACGTTAGCTTGTTGTAATACACACCCGACTCCGTACGACGACGCATCACATGCTAGCACAAGTCTTTTACACGGGTTATACAATACAAGCAGCTTGTTGGTGCATAAAATGTTTCTGGCTTTCTCAAAAGCAATTACTTGGTTTTTTCCCCATACCCAGTTCTCACCTTTGCGCAATAACACATGTAGGGGCTCTAAAAGGGTGCTTAACTCTGGTAGGAAGTGACCAAAATAGCTGAGGAGTCTCAGGAACGAACGCAGCTCCGTGACGTTTTGTGGCCTGGGCGCGTTCCTGATAGCCTCTGTCTTGGCGCCTGTGGGCTGAATGCCATTTGCCGCGATCTTTCTCCCCAAAAACTCCCCTTCTGTTGCCATGAAGACGCATTTCGACCTCTTCAGCCACAGCCCTACGCGATCCAGTCACTGGAGGACTTCCTCCAGATTTTGTAGGTGCTCGGCCATGACCCGACCTGTGACCAATATGTTGTCCTGAAAGACCACTGTGTGTGGTACCGACTTGAGTAGGCTCTCCATGTTTCTCTGGAAGATCGCTGCAGCCGACCGAATTCCAAATGGCCATCTATTGTAGATGAACAGTCCCTTGTGCGTGTTAATGCAGGTGAGGCCCTTCAGAGACTCCTCCAGTTCCTGCGTCATGTAGGCCGAAGTCAGGTCGAGCTTGATGAATGTCTTGCCTCCTGCCAGCATCGCAAATAGATCGTCTGCCTTAGGTAGCGGGTATTGGTCCTGTAGCGAGAAACGATTAATAGTTACTTTATAATCGCCGCAAATCCTGACCGTGCCATCACTTTTGAGTACTGGAACAATTGGGCTGGCCCACTCGCTGAATTCCACTGGGGAGATGATGCCCTAATGTTGCAGCCTGTCCTGCTCGATTTCCACTCTCTCCCTCATCATGTGAGGTACCGCTCGCGCCTAGTGGTAAATGGGTCATGCCTCTGGGACCAAGTGGATCCGCACCTTTGCCCCGGAAAAGTTTCCAATGCCTGGCTCAAAAAGGGAGGGAAATTTGTTAAAAACCTGGGTACATGAGACCTCATCGACATGTGATAGCGCTCGGATGTCATCCCAGTCCAGCGGATTTTGCCCAGCCAGCTCCTTCCAAGCAGTGTGGGGCCATCGCCCGGGACAATTCAGAGTGCAGTTCGTGCACCATACCCTCCTAGGTGACCTTGACCATGGCGCTGCCCAGGACAGTGATAAGCTCTTTGGTGTACATTCTCAGTTTCGTGTGGTTGGGGCTCAGGGCTGGTCTGAATGCCTTGTTGCACCATAGTCTCTCAAACATCTTTTTACTCATGATGGATTGGCTAGCGCCAGTGTCCAGTGCCATGGCTACAGGTAAGCCATACAATTTTACGTTTAGCATTATAGGTGAACATTTCGTCGAAAATGTATGCACCCCGTGTACTTCAGCATCTGCCTCCTCTCTCTGAGGCTGTAAATTGCTTTGATCCACCATGGACCGATTTTCCTCTGCTCTGTGGTGGTTAGCAGGTTTTGCAGAGCTTGCAGCTCGTTGGAGGTGCCCCATTGTTCCACAGCTCTTGCAAACATACCCTTTGAAGCGGCATGAATAGGCTGAATGGGAGCCTCCACAACGCCAACAAGGTGTGAATTGCCTTGCAGTCATCCTTTGTTGGGGACTCAGTCATCTGAGTCACCTGAGGCCTGCTGGCAGTTGCAGACTTGTGGTTTCTGCCCTGTACATTTCTGCTTGCAAGCACAGTTCCAGTTAATTTATGAACATTGCTAGCACTTGTGTGCTGAGAGATTTGTTTGGTGTTATCACTGGTGGACATAAATGCCTGTGCTATCGCAATGGCCTTACTGAGGGTCGGTGTCTCTACAGTCAAAAGTTTTCGTAGGATGGTCTCGTGGCCAATGCCCAGTACAAAAAAGTCTCTGAGCATTTGCTCCAGGTAGCCATCAAACTCACATTGTCCTGCAAGTCACCTTAGCTCGTCGACGTAGCTCGCCAGTTCCTGACCTTCAGATCGCTGGCACGTGTAGAACCAATACCTTGCCATCAGCACGCTCTCCCTCGAGTTAAGATGCTCCCGAACCAGTGTACACAACTCCTCATAGGACTTATCTGTGGGTTTCACCAGAGTCAGCAGATTCTTCATGAGGCTGTAGGTCGGTGCCCAGGATACTGTGAGGAGGACCGCTCTCCTTTTTGCAGCGTTTCCTTCTCCATCCAGCTCGTTGGCTACAAAGTACTGGTCTAGCCGTTCGACATCGGCTTCCCAGTCCTCACCCTCCGAGAACTTCTCCAGGATGCCCACAGTATGCTGCATCTTTGTGTTGGATTCATATTCTCGTCGCCAGTTATTGTGTTCCTAACACAGATGATGCTGCACACAGGGAGGTTAAAGTAACAGTGACCTCAGTCTTTAATAAGACATTCCAGAGTGAGGAACAGGCCTTTGGGGCCGGCTTATATACAGTGCTCCCAAGGGATGCTGGGATCCCTTGGGACTTCAGGGGATGAGTTCCCTGGTTGCAAAACATGGGAGTGCATGCTTTACAGATACACAACACTTTTGTTATCAGGTGAATAGTAAAACACATCACAGAACAATTTGGATTCAATCATAGCTTAAACTTGAAGGGAACAAAATTGGAAAACAAGGGCTTCGATTAAATAAGACTGAAGAGAAAAGCTAGAATGAGATCAACCCCCAATTATACCACACTGATAATGCAACGTGTATATAATGAAACCTGCTGGAAAATGCTAAAATTAATTGAATTCAAGAAAACATAGCTGTAGCAAATGAAAGCGTAAGTCCGATGTTTTAAATTAGTTAAATAACTTCTTAATCTTTCTATGTCTGTGATCTACAGCAGAGTGCTGATTCAGCAAAATGTCTTCCAATCCAACTATATTTACGTACTAATATATCACATAAAGCAGCTCAAAGTCGTCTTTTCAATGTCTTTTTATAAATTGGGTCTGGTTAGATACCTGTCATTTCATACACCAATGACTTTCTGTCCTTTTATGTACAAAATACAATAGTTTCAACAAATACCATCTAGCCCACAAATGTTTTTTTAAAATAGAGAAGCCATATTTAAACATAGGCAAATAAAGATTGTAAAGTATAATTTGTCCTGATTGATGTTTTATTTGATAAGAATACTTGGGCAAACTTAACCCCTGCAATAATACAAACATATTTCTGTACTCTAAACACCCCAGCCCATTAAGTGTTAGCTTTTAGGGATGGTGCCAGGAAGCAGTGACCTTAAAAGCACTGTTGACAAAGTACATAGAAACATAGAAACATAGAAAATAGGTGCAGGAGTAGGCCATTCGGCCCTTCTAGCCTGCACCGCCATTCAATGAGTTCATGGCTGAACATTCAACTTCAGTACCCCATTCCTGCTTTCTCGCCATACCCCTTGATCCCCCTAGCAGTAAGGACCTCATCTAACTCCTTTTTGAATATATTTAGTGAATTGGCCTCAACAACTTTCTGTGGTAGAGAATTCCACAGGTTCACCACTCTCTGGGTGAAGAAGTTCCTCCGCATCTCGGTCCTAAATGGCTTACCCCTTATCCTTAGACTGTGACCCCTGGTTCTGGACTTCCCCAACATTGGGAACATTCTTCCTGCATCTAACCTGTCTAACCCCGTCAGAATTTTATATGTTTCTATGAGGCCCCCTCTCATTCTTCTGAACTCCAGTGAATACAAGCCCAGTTGATCCAGTCTTTCTTGATAGGTCAGTCCCGCCATCCCGGAAATCAGTCTGGTGAACCTTCGCTGCACTCCCTCAATAGCAAGAATGTCCTTCCTCAGGTTAGGAGACCAAAACTGTACACAATACTCCAGGTGTGGCCTCACCAATGCCCTGTACAACTGTAGCAACACCTCCCTGCCCCTGTACTCAAATCCCCTTGCTATGAAGGCCAACATGCCATTTGCTTTCTTAACCGCCTGCTGCACCTGCATGCCAACCTTCAATGACTGATGTACCATGACACCCAGGTCTCTTTGCACCTCCCCTTTTCCTAATCTGTCACCATTCAGATAATAGTCTGTCTCTCTGTTTTTACCACCAAAGTGGATAACCTCACATTTATCCACATTATACTTCATCTGCCATGCATTTGCCCACTCACCTAACCTATCCAAGTCGCTCTGCAGCCTCACAGCATCCTCCTCGCAGCTCACACTGCCACCCAACTTAGTGTCATCCGCAAATTTGGAGATACTACATTTAATCCCCTCATCTAAATCATTAATGTACAGTGTAAACAGCTGGGGCCCCAGCACAGAACCTTGCGGTACCCCACTAGTCACTGCCTGCCATTCTGAAAAGTACCCATTTACTCCTACTCTTTGCTTCCTGTCTGACAACCAGTTCTCAATCCATGTCAGTACACTACCCCCAATCCCATGTGCTCTAACTTTGCACATCAATCTCTTGTGTGGGACCTTGTCGAACGCCTTCTGAAAGTCCAAATATACCACATCAACTGGTTCTCCCTTATCCACTCTACTGGAAACATCCTCAAAAAATTCCAGAAGATTTGTCAAGCATGATTTCCCTTTCACAAATCCATGCTGACTTGGACCTATCATGTCACCTCTTTCCAAATGCACTGCTATGACATCCTTAATAATTGATTCCATCATTTTACCCACTACCGATGTCAGGCTGACCGGTCTATAATTCCCTGTTTTCTCTCTCCCTCCTTTTTTAAAAAGTGGGGTTACATTGGCTACCCTCCACTCCATAGGAACTGATCCAGAGTCAATGGAATGTTGGAAAATGACTGTCAACGCATCCACTATTTCCAAGGCCACCTCCTTAAGTACTCTGGGATGCAGTCCATCAGGCCCTGGGGATTTATCGGCCTTCAATCCCATCAATTTCCCCAACACAATTTCCCGGCTAATAAGGATTTCCCTCAGTTCCTCCTCCTTACTAGACCCCCCGACCCCTTTTATAACAGGAAGGTTGTTCGTGTCCTCCTTCGTGAATACCGAACCAAAGTACTTGTTCAATTGGTCCGCCATTTCTTTGTTCCCCGTTATGACTTCCCCCTGATTCTGACTGCAGGGGACCTACATTTGTCTTTACTAACCTTTTTCTCTTTACATATCTATAGAAACTTTTGCAATCCGTCTTAATGTTCCCTGCAAGCTTCTTCTCATACTCCATTTTCCCTGCCCTAATCAAACCCTTTGTCCTCCTCTGCTGAGTTCTAAATTTCTCCCAGTCCCCAGGTTCGCTGCTATTTCTGGCCAATTTGTATGCCACTTCCTTGGCTTTAATACTATCCCTGATTTCCCTTGATAGCCACGGTTGAGCCACCTTCCCTTTTTTATTTCTATGCCAGACAGGAATGTACAATTGTTGTAGTTCATCCATGCGGTCTCTAAATGTCTGCCATTGCCCATCCACAGTCAACCCCTTAAGTATCATTCGCCAATCCATCTCAGCCAATTCACGCCTCATACCTTCAAAGTTAGCCTTCTTTAAGTTCTGGAAAAACAGATACTGCCACTAGACCATTTTCTTATTTATTTATTTTTAAGTATGTACTTTACTTAATTGTATAACATGTTCAGAATCCCCAAGTCGCTCCCATACCAAAAAGCCATTGCCTGGTATGGCACTTCAACAGGTAAAGATGGATTTTGGAACAAAGGAAATTTTCATGAGGTATCAAAAATTTGTCTGCAAGCTTGTAATCTTTTTATATTACAAACTATTCTTAGAATGTCATTTTGAGCTTTACAATAACAGTGATTTCCACTGGTTGTATTTCTTACTTCAGATGTTACAAACTCAATAACATTCACAAACAAGACATTTACAAGCTCAAATAGAGAGCACATCACAAGCCGTGGAAAATAGCTGTGGCAGAGAACTTACCACAACTCATTTCAGCAGAGGTCAGCATCGCACATTCCAAAATCTTGGCCAAAATGATCATTTGAGCATCACATGATATTCACACAGTTCATCTGAGATTTAGAGGAATTAGGGTCAGTTTTAACCTCGTCTGCCTGGCGGAAACCATGTAAGGACACAGTTAAACTGGCTGGTGCAACTTACCTGTACCAATCCCACTGTCTGCCTACAGTTCCAATATTAAGCTGCTCTTCTGAGCAGGCAAGGTACCTGCCAGTGGAGTGATAGAATTATATAAAATCTACAGCACAAAAACAGGCCGTTTCAGCCCACCTGGTCTATGAAAGATTTGCATTTATATAATGCCTTTCACAACCACCGGACGTCTCAAAGCGCTTCACAGCCAATGAAGTACTTTTGAAGTGTAGTCACTGTTGTAATGTGGGAAACGCAGCAGCCAATTTGCGCACAGCAAGCTCCCACAAACAGCAATGTGATAATGACCAGATAATCTGTAATTGTTGTGTTTATTGAGGGATAAATAGTGTCCAGGACACCGTGGATAATTCCCCTGCTCTTCTTCGAAATAGTGCCATGGGATTTTTTACATCCACCTTATAGAGCAGACAGGGCCTCGGTTTAATGTCTCATCTAAAAGACAGCACCCTCAGCACTGCACTGGAGTGTCAGCCTAGATTTAAGTGCTCAAGTCTCTGGAGTGGGACTTCTGACTCAGAAGTGAGAGTGATAACCACTGAGCCACAGCTGACACATTGCTGGTGTTTATACTCCAAACCAGCCTCCAGCCACTCTAATTACCTCTTCTTTAAATATGCAGATTGGGTTCCGATGACATCAACAATTGTAACCCGAAGCCTGCAAGGAAGAAGCTGTTGTGGCTTCCTCACCAGGTCAACCTGGCAGCAACCAGAGCCAGTGCAAGAATAGGCCCAAAAAAGTAAATGGTTTTTAGTTTTTCATGTTTTAAAGTGCTCATCGGTCCCCAAGGAAAGCTTAGGGCTAACCCTGCTCCAAGCTTCCTTCCTGCTCCCCTGACTATAATACCCTTCAGACCTTCCTCCTTACTGGAGTGCCAGGGATTGTTTCTTCTGGTCCTCGGCAGCGGCCTTCTACTGTGCAAAATCCCACTCTCACCCAATGGTCAGCTGTCACTTCCCGCCTCTTGCCATGGAGGGCTGGACAGTTTGCTATGTGCCTTGGCCTCCGCACGCAGGACTCCAGGCTGGGAGCTGAGATCAACTCTTTTGTTTCAATGATGCTCATTTTATTTCAAGTAATTTCTGCCTGGTGTAATGGGTCTCAATACTAACCTGAAGGCATCGGGTTTACTCACTGTTCCCCTTTTAACAGACTTCGCTGAAGAAGATTTTGAGAATATTTAATGTTCTGTGAATCTCTCAATAGAATCAGTTTCAGAATTTTGTGGATTCTGTTTGAAATTCAGTTTCAGTTTGGTAGAGGTTGTGTGCAAGTTTGTGAATGCTGGGAAAGGGAAAACAGGATGTTGTCATGGTTTTCTCAGCCGATGGGCCCCTTTTACATGGTGATAGAAATAAGCCGAGTTTCTCACGCTATTAGTAGTATTAACCAGCACAGAAAATGTAATTAATTTGTTGGTAATACTATTAAAAGTATGGTCTCACATGCTTCTCAGAGTATTAGCCCATCAAGATCTTTGAGTACTGACTGTAGCTCTCAGAAATATGGAAAAATGAGAAAGTTGATGGTAACATTGTTTTTGTCACTGCTGTTGTATAAAATTAATTGAAGACGATAATTACACCATTGTTCCAATTAAGTATCCAATGAAGGAACATGTATATATACATATATATTTACAATACCTACATGTACAATCCACCCTTTGCCGATGTATTGAATTACTGTTATTGACACTTGCTTAGCACTTAAGAAAGTAGCAAAAATGAGAGATATTACTAATAATGGAGTTACAAACCTAGATTTTCCATGGGGATGCAATCCTTGCTGAAAGTGTGGTAAAGATAGACTTCCATCTTCTTGACGTTATGAGCAGTGACTTCGCCATAGTTTCCAAATGACAATTTTATTTAAATAATCTGGATGAGCTTCAGCTATTGGAAGCAGCTCTCGTTGAGCGGGCCCTCCTTAGCGGTCAGAAATATTGTGCTTTTGGGGATTTAAATGGCCAAAGCCACTTAAAGCGACAGGCATTTCATAATACTTTTAGCTGCACAGAAGAAATGACTGCCTGTAAAGATGTCTGAAAGGCACGCTGCAGGACAGAGTTCCCCATTTTGCAGGTTCTGATGTGGAAGTGAGAGACACTGTTTGAGACAGAGAGGTAGAGGGCCCCAAAGGGATCTGCTCGTCATTGTTCGTATGTTCATTGTTCGTATGTTCATATTTATCACTCAACCAATACCACCAAAACAAACAAATTCATCATTTAACTCATTTTCTGTTGGTGGGACCTTGGTTGTACACAAACTGGTTGCTGTGATTGCCTATATAATGATAATAATGACACTTCAAAAGTAATTTTTCTTTGGAACATCCTCAAGATATGAAAAGGTGCTATATAAATGCAAATTCTTTCTTTCATTGAGCATATCTGCCACTTACAACTACCTCCCCTTACACTATGTTTGAATTACTTACTATCAATGCTGATGAGACAGCTCAGAGCACTTTTCATCTCCAGTCTTTACCTGAAATTCTTGTCCACTCACAGTCTAATAAGCAGTCACACTAAAACTTCACTTAAGGAATTTGATTGCTTTAAATCTGCTTCCCTCTTGGGATCTTTAAATTTATTTCTGCCTTTTCTCTAGCACCTAGCAATTCCAGACACCCACAAGAACATGACTGAGCAGTCAGGGCAGTAATCATAGAAAATGGGACATATGATGTCACCACTTCATTACTGTCTCCAGATTTTGGACCTACCATCCATACAGAGGGAAATGCAAACAAATCTAACAGGCAATACGACTGGAAAATAAAGGCACAAGTGCACTTGTAAGTGAAGAGAGTTTTTTTTTTAAATTGTAAAAAGGGACATCATCAGATAATCTCAGAATAGGGAGCTGTTGAAAAAATTCAGCCTTTGGAAAAGTAATACGAGTTAAAAGAGATATGTTCCTGTTAGTGCGCGAGCCTGCCCGAATTATTAAAATGAAGCCACCCCCCCTAACCAGTGGGTCCAGCGGCAGAGAATCCTAACTGGCACATCCCAGCACTACCAACCCTGTGGATTTCTGACTACCCAACAACCAAAACAAACAAAATGTTATTCTTCTAAAGTCAATTACAATTGTAGAATAAAATTATGATAATAAATAGAACTTCAGAACATGTATTAATTCATATAAATATTTGAAAAAATTCCAATAAATTTACATACTTATAAATGTCAGCTTAGTTTAGTTGGTAGTACTCTGAGTCAAAATGCCATCCCATTTCAGGACTTGAGACGTCAAAATAGACTGAGGCCGGAATTTTCTACATCTGGGCGGGTCGGGTGTGGGTGGTCGCAGTGGTGGTTCGCGACCCCGCACCTCATTCCACTCCACTCCTGAGATCGGCCTTCCATTAATGGCGCCTATTAAAGCAGCCCTGCATGTTACCTGGCCTTATTAAATGGTGCGGGTCTAATGATGTCATCGATTACGCGTTTTCAGCCGGGATATTTAAAGGAGCCATGGCCACATTGTATTTGAAGGTTCATCTAGGATTGTGTGTTCCAAACACTTGGAAATATGACTGCACAGAGGCAGAAGACTACACCCAGGCTCTCAGATGACTTTCTCCATATATTTGTGGAGGAAGTGAGAGCACGCAGGGAGGTCCTCTTCCCTGCTGATGGGCATAAGAGACCTCCCAGGCAGACCAAAGGAGCCTGGCTCCAAATAGCAGAGGAGGTCAACAGCAGAGATGTTGTCAGGAGGACCTGGGTGCAGTGCCGGAAACGCTTCAATGATCTCATTAGATCAGGAAACGTTGGTATAAAGCCACACTCAACATCATCCTGCTGTGCCTCTCATCACATCCCCATCACTCTGCCTTCCCAACAATACTCACACCAACATACCTTGCACGTCCACCTATCCCTCCCAATCTACATTTTCACATCCCCATCTGACTAACCATCCCTCACACTCACCTTCATCCGACTGCAATCATACCAACTAACAACACACAAGGAGGTTATTTGGCAGTGGCACCCCACTCCATCATAGTCACCCTTTAAAGATGTAACCCATCCATTCCTTACACTCATTCCATCATTCTGACTCAAACTTCTCTTCTTTGCCTCCTTGCAGGAGTAGAGAGCCCACAATAAGAGCGAGAGGTAGAGAACTGGAGGTACCCCTCCATCATTGGCCACCTTAACTGCAGCAGAGGAGGTCACCCTGGAAGTCTCAGGAGTCACAGAGTAGCTGGAGGTGGGAGACGGAGAGAGGGGGACATCTCAGCAACCTGGTTACAGAATTACATCTTATACAATAACATGGCGTATAGGGACTGATGGCAGCAGCCAGTGAATGTTCATCATATGCAAAGTGGTATCCTTACCCAGTCTTGATATGAGATTTCTAAATAATCTCTTTACTCTCCCACAGGTCCATCACAAGCCCCACCCCACCCACCCCCACTGCCCAGGAGAAAGAGGAAGACGACTCCTCAGAGGAGCCTACAGCCTCTGAGGGCACATCATCACCAGACATAAGCGCACCCAGCACCAGCGCAGATACACATACCTCAGTGGGTCTCACGCAAGATAGAGTAGTATTGTCATCTGGTGTCTCACAAGTCATAAGTGAGCAAGAAGATATGGTGGAGACAGGGGCAGCAGTGGAGACTCCTCACCAGAGGGCGCAGGATGCTCCCAGCTCTGCTCAGTTGCATGCAGATGCTAAGCCTCATGGGCCATCCAGAAAGAGGGTGATCCAGGAGGTGCAGCAAGAAGTGCAGGATAGTTTGACTGGTTTTGTGACTGCGATGTCTGCAAATGTGGAGAGAATGGAGGAGTTCATCTCCAAAATGAGCACCACAGAGATCCAGGCGATGGTGACTGTATGCAGTTCTATGGAAAGGATGGTTAACTGCATGGAACAGTTAATGTGCCAATCACAGGAACACATAGAATCTATGGAGAATAGATGGCAGATGCTCGAGGAGGGATGTCAACATAGACTTGGGTCGTCATGTGCAGCAAGATGCTCTCCAGCTCCTTGCTAGCAGGGAGGTACGGCTGGCTCATGAGAGGGATGACAGAGAGAGGGGACATGGAAGTGGGGGGGCTTCTCTCAAAGTGCTCACACTTCTCCCCTGTTCCCTCTCCCTCAGTCAGAGCCCCAGATGCCTCCTGGGATCATGAAGGCCGAGTCTGCCCCTGCACAGTCACAGGAGGAGCAGACTTTGGTGGAGCCATCACTGGCTCCAAGACCCAGAGGACATCTGCCAAAAAAGTGCAGTCGCAGCAGGGAAGTGAGTAAGCTGCTTCTACCTTTGCTGAAGCTACAGGGGTAGCACCACATAGAGGCACGGTAAGAGAAAGATGACACACAAGTAGCTGCACAAGGGTAATCACTTGGGTATTTTAATAACAGTTTGTGTGAGGTTTCCGTTAATGTGATGTCACAGATAAAAATTCTTATTTTCACCACTTTCTGATCATGGCAATTGTGTGTCAACTTTGGAAGTGGCTTAGTGAGTTGGAGGGAATGATGAGACATAATGTTACCTCCAGCAATGGTGGTAAATGTGAAAGGGATGGGCTGATCATTGTAGGGATGCTTTATGGTGTTGCTGTGGGTTGTTAGGAGCCTGGCGTAGAATATGGTAGCCATATGGTGTAATGCCTGAAGTTAAGTAAATCTCGCCATGCTGAGCCCATCCCTGGTCTCCAGGGCAGCAATGTGCTCGGGAGCTGATGGGTTCTGGATCACAGGTTTCTCCTGCTCCTCCTCCACATCTTCCAGCTGATGCTCCTCCTCCTCCTCGGAAGAAGAAAAGGCTGCGCGCTCAGAGGCTTGCTCCTCATGCAGCACTAATCCTCACTGCTGCGCTATGTTGTGCAGGGCGCAGTAGACCACAGCGATTCTGGTGATCTTAGCTGATGCGTGCTGAGCGGCTCTACCAGATGTATCAAGGCATCTGAAGTGCATTTTCAGCATGCCTACTGGCTGCTCTATGAAACATCTGGTGGAAATGTGGCATTCATTATATTGCTCATTGGTCTCAGTACTTGGCCTCCTCAAGGGTGCCATGAGCCACATCTTCAGTTGATAAACCTTGTTTCCAAGCAACCAGCCGGAACGTCTGTTTGGAGGAGCAAAGAGCTGAGGGAGGGTGGACTGTCCACAGAATGAAAGAGTCACGGCAGCTGCCAGGGAATTGGACACAGACATGCACGATGATCTTCCTACGGTTTCAGACAAGCTGCACATTAAGGGAGTGGAAGCCCTTGCGGTTGATAAAGACTCCTGGGTGATGATGGGGTGCCCTGATGGCCACATGTGTGCAGTCGATGATGCCTTGCCCCTGTGGGAAGCCAGTCAGAGTCGCAAAGCCGAGCGTCCACTCAGTAACACTGACTTCATCAGTGGAAAACTTGATATCATTGGCTGACTTGTCAAACAGAGCTTCGGTGACCTGGGTGATACATCTGTGGGCAGCCGACTGCAAGATGCTGCAAATGTCTGTTGTAGACCCCTGAAAGGAGCCCGAGGTGAAGATGTTGACGGCGGTGGTGACTTTGACAGCCATTGGTAAGGCGTGACTACCTGTTCCTCTGGGCTGCAGGTCTTGCTCCAGCAATCTGCAAATATCTGCGATGACCTGGCACAATAACCTGAGCTGCCTTTGGCACTGCTGCTCCGTCATGTTGAGGAAGCTCATGCTGTGCCTGTATACCCTGGGTTGGGGGTATCTCCTCTGGCGCAATGCAGCCCTGCACTGGTGCCCTCTGTCCTGTGCAGCATCAGGTTGGTGCGTAGGTTGGTGGTGTTACTGTTGGTGCTGCTGGTGTTGGGGCTCATCGTGGTCCGATTCTGAGGACCAAGGTGAGACAGTGTAAATGGCAGCCATGCTGATGGAATAGATGGCAGGTCAAGTAGAAAAGAGAGAAGCAATCTGTCAATGATGCTTGTACCAATGAGGTGATAGTGGATACTGACTTTGCTGAAAAGACTTACCGCATCTAGAAAGCTAAATCCACACTGACAATGCAGTCAGCAACAACATCTGCCTTAGGAAAGTAACCAGGTGTCAGGTGGGAGTATTTATTGTGCTTTCCATGCTGTGCACTAATGAGCTGGATCAATGACCTCAGGTTCACAGACACGGCTCCCGAGCTGCGTGATTCAGTGAAATTGGAAAGGTAAGGTTAAAAAGAGATTTAAACATCTGGCAAGTAGCTAATAATTATCTAAGTTAGCTCAGCCGCCTCTGCCGTTCAGATCACTGCTGCGCTGGCAAACGCACCCAAGGGAAAGCCGCGTGGGGGGGCAGGATGACGGTGGGTTCATGATCCGCTCCAAGTTATTTCAAATTTCATCCCGACCTGTCTCCATTCCCGTCCGCATGGACATCAGAAAATCTCAGCCTGAGACTCCAGTGCAGAGTGAGGGAGTGCTACACCTTCAGAGATGCCATCCTTTGGGTGTGATGTTGAACTGAAGTCTTGTCCACCTGCTCTGGAGGTTTACGTAAGTGTTATAGATTACATGGCACTATTTGAAGAAGAGTAGGGATTCTCCCAGGGACTTGGCCAATATTTCACCCTCAACCAACACCACCAAAAAACAGATTAACTGGTCATTCATCGCAATGATGTTTGTGAGATCTTGCTGCATGCAAAACGGCTGTAATAACTGCCTGCATAACAGAATTCGCTGCATTTCAAAAACATTTAGATGTTTCTAAGAGGCATGATAAAATGGCATCTATTTAGAATTTTTGCTCGATGGTGTAGTACA
Organism: Pristiophorus japonicus; assembly: GCF_044704955.1. Lineage (NCBI taxonomy): Eukaryota > Metazoa > Chordata > Chondrichthyes > Pristiophoridae > Pristiophorus > Pristiophorus japonicus. The sequence goes on along the minus strand of NC_091987.1, from coordinate 69,932,951 downwards.
GTTTCAACTCATTTTTAAAAGGACTAAATGGTTCTTGTGTTGGAACATTTTTGTAAATATGATCCTAATTTAAGCTTAGTGTGAAAACGAGAACCAAATATCTGCCATGTTATAATATTCTTCAGCAAGTAATCGATTCATAACTATTCCTTTTGTCGTTCTTTGATGTACAATCAAAGCATAAAAGGAAAATGAAAGCCATTTTCTCTTACAGACTTTAAGACACTTTAGTGGGGAAATTGGCCTTCTTTGCGCCTCCCGTTAACACCTCCGCGGGGTGATAATGAGGCACTACCGGCTCTACGACCAGGTGCGGCGAGAGTACCGACACCTACAAACTTGCCTTGGAGTTTTGCAGCAATAACCTCTAAAACCATGATCTTGTGCACCCCAGAGATCATGACGTCATCCGGTGCACAGCGCCCTGGTACCGCCTCGGACGCGAACTTCAGGTTCCCCCCTCCCCCACCCCCCACTCCCGCAGCACCGCTGGGCGTCAACACCGGCAGCTGCAGGAGGTATTGTAAGGTAGGCCAGCCACTTGGGAGCGGTATTTAAAGGTAATGCCACTTAAGGAAGTAGAAAATTTGTATTGCTCCCTCAGGACATCTTTTCACCATTTTGTTGTGCCGCGATTGATCAGCCCTGCACTCTAACAGTGGGTCTAACATTGTGCAGCATTGTGCCGTTACCACCCCTCCTGCCTGGTTCAGCGCGCCAAGGGAAGTGGTAGCACTTGATTTAGCGCTCCGCTTCCCTCCTGGAGTGTTAAACTGGAAGTTTTCATCTGCTAAAATTGGGTAGCGCCCGATGATACTTTTGCGCTCCCACAAAAGTTATAGCCCCAAATGGGACGCTACTCAATTTCTAGCCCAAGATTGTTATTTTATCCTTTCCATAAGCTACTTTCTAACAGTTCCAGATTGCAGCTATTTTGATACTAATCCATTCTAACTATCGTACAACAATTCAAAATTCAAGACTGCTGGCTACTGAAATGTGAATATTAGTTTACTGGAATAATTGGTGGATTTACAGAGAAAATGGAGCGCTTGAAACTCTATTCACTGAATGGAACCAGTACCGGCTACCATTCCTCATTCTCTAGCTCTTAGAATCCATAAGTTTTTTTCATCTGAACTTTTGTCCTCAAGTGAAATTGTTGATGAGCACCCTCTTCATCTCCAGAGTTCCTGTAGAATTCAAAAAGGTATTGGATAATTAGTTACAGACCATAAAAAAGTATTTGGGAAGAAAGAATAAAAATTATATTTGGGAAAAAATGTGTTAAATCAACCGCAGCAGAGTTCTAAACTGAGCAAAGGCAAGACTAGTCAAAATGGCCTCCTCCTGTGCTAACATGTATGTTTCTGTCAACATAATCAACATAACAAAAAAACAGATTATCTGGTCATTATCACATTGCTGTTTGTGGGAGCTTGCTTCTACGCAAATTGGCAGTTGTGTTTCCTACCTTACAACAGTCACTACAATCCAAAAAGTATTTCATTGGCTGTAAAGCACTTTGAGACGTCTGGTGGTCATGAAAGGCGCTATATAAATCCAAGTCTTTCTTTCTTTCTGTGTTATATTTCTGTAATTCAGATTCAAATGAGCCATTGCCCATCTTAAGCAGAACCTAGTAATGCCAATTGCTAGTTCATATGAAGTTGAGAGCAGAAGTCATTGTGTAGTACCCATCAGTCTACATGACTGTATGTCTAAAGTTAATTAAATATCAGTGGTTAATTCATCCCTTTTGGATATGGCTCGGTTTGCTTAAATATTTTGCATTGTAATAGAGCTCCACCTAGTGGACTACTGATGTAAATAATAAAGCAACATCACATGATGACAGTTTTCTGTGTTACGAGCCATCTTGTTTGTGTGCCATGTTAGTGATGTCATAAGAATATATTATATTGGTGATGAGAATAGAATTTCTGGATTCCCTAGCTGATACTTTTGTTGGTGGGTAATTCTGCCAGCCCACAGAAAGACTTTGAGAGGTTCTTTGTTTTGCAGAACAGCTAAAAATCTAAGATAAATTTCAAGCACACTTGGCTGAACTGTTGACATTGCCAGAGTCCAGATGGCCGCCCCTATGGAAACAATAAGGTGCTTGGGTGAGTTCCATCATGACCGAGAAACTTTCGGAGTGTATGTGGAGCAGCTAGAAATGTTTTTCACCGCAAATAATATCGTTGAAGTCCCCAATGATGAAAACCATCGGGTGGTTTTAGAAAGAAAACGGGCTATTTTCTTGACTGAAGCAAGCCCCGAGGTGTATGAAACTCTGAAAAATGTGCTTGTTTCTGTCAAATCAAAGGACATACCACTGATGGAGATTTTAAACAAGTTAGAACAGCACTACAGTCCTGAGCCCTTGGAAATTGCTGAAAGTTATCATTTTGGAATACGAGATCAATTGAATGATGAGGGTATCAGTGTGTACATTTGTAGCTTTAAAAAAGCTATCCATTCACTGTCATTTTGGAATCTTTCAGGACCAAGCATTGCGTCACCGCTTTGTTAGTGGGATCAAAAATGAAACAATAAGAAAATTGATGACAACCCCTAACTTGACTTTTGATTTAGCTTGTCAGACAGTTATGTTGATGGATATGGCCAACCAATACTCCTTTAGAATTTTGCGCCAATTCTAGTCATCAGACAACCAAGGTGAATCGCCTACAGGTTAAAAGTAAAAGGCAGTTGGGCCCAAAGGCCTCACCACCTGGCTAAGATAACAGTTCATTGAAATCGTGCTATCGGTGCCTGGGACAACACATTGCTCAAAGCTGTCCATATGTAAAGACAGAGTGTTTCTTCTGCAAGAAAACTAGGCATCTTGCAAAGGCACGCCAACTGAAGTGTAAACCGATGTTCAATGCTCGAAGTAGAAATTGCCAGACACTACAAAACATTGAAGAGAAGCAACCGGACGAGGAGGTTCTAGAGATACACATCATCAAGAACACAAAGGTATCTGACAGTGATTCACGATGTATTGTCTTCCAAGTAGATGTTGCAGGAACCAGGATACCCATGGAAATCGACATTAATGCATCCATGAGTACAGTACCGAAATCGCTATATCTTGACAAGTTGAATGGTTTTCCACTGGATAAATCAAAGATAGAGCTGTGAGGCTATTCAGGAGAGCAAATCCCTGTTGTAGGGCATATCACCATACTGGTGAAATACAAGGATCAGTTTCAGAGCTTGCCTCTCTTAATAGTGGCAGGAGTCGTAGAAATTGTTTGGGATCACTGAAGCTGGATTGGAGTGAGATTTTTCCTGTGGAAACAAAATTTAAATCAAAGGATGACCAAACAGTATCCAAAGGTGTTCCATGAAACAGGCAGTCCGATCCAAGGCTTCAAGGTGAGTGTCAGAATGTAGAAGGACTCAAGACTAGTTTACTACAAGCCACATCCCGTACCATATGCACTCAAGGAGAAAGTTGAGCAAGAACTCAAAACACTAGAAAGTGAGAACATTATCTCTAAGGTAGATCTAAGTAATTGTGCTAAACCCATTGTTGTTGTACCTATGTCTGGTGGTAAGGTAAGGTTGTGTGGTGATTATAAAGTAACCGTAAACCACGTTCTAGAGGGTAATTTACCCAATACATTGCCAAAGGTAGATGATTTGTTCACAACATTGACAGGTGGCCAGATCTTCTCAAAGTTAGATCTGACAAATGCCTACTTACAACTTGAGCTAGATGAGGAGTCCAAGTCATGCTTGACTATAAATACTCATCCAGGCCTATATCAATTTAATAGGCTACAATTTGGAGTGTCTTCTGCACCTGCCATATTCCAAGTGGTGATGAACCAGTTTCTGCAAGGCATTGGAGGGGTAGTATGTTATTTAGATGACATACTCATTTCAGCATCAAACAGGCAAACCCATAATAACGTATTGAATGAAGTGCTCAAACAGCTAGAGAAACACAGAATATGAGTGACTTCTCCCAAGTGTGAGTTATTTCAAAACGCAGTGGAGTACTTATGGCACAGAATAGACAAAGAAGGTTTACATCCAACCAAAGGAAAGCTGGATGCAATCAGAAATGCACCCACTCCCAAGAATGTCACTGAACTTCAATCATTTTTGGGTCTTTTGAACTATTATAGAAAGTTCCTACCAAATTTGGCTACAGTATTGCATCCACTGAATGAGCTGTTGAAAAAACAGGTCCATTGGAAGTGGTCAGAAGAATGTGACATAGCATTCAAGGAGTGTAAAAGCCAGTTGGTAGAGAGTACCATGTTAGTTCACTATGACGGATCTAAGGAGATCAAGCTAGCATGTGATGCCTCTTCATATGGAGTTGGGGCAGTGATCTCTCATGTACTACATAGTGGGAAGGAGAGACCAATTAGTTTTGCTTCACGCACTCAGTGTCAGTGAGCATAATTCTGCACAGATTGAAAGGAAAGCTTTGGCATTGATTTTTGGGATCAAGAAGTTCCACATAAGCCTGTGACAGCAATCCTTAGCTGCAGCCCGAATGCAGAGATGGGCTTTGATTTTGTCAGCATATACACATGATATTGAATATAGACAATCAGCTGATCACAGTAATGCTGATGCAATGTCTAGATTGCCATCCCTATCACAAGTTACACCCAATAGGGAAGAGTTGTTCTATTTTTCATATATTGATGAACTGCCAGTCACAGCTGAAGAGATTGGTAGAGAAATCAAACGTGACCCAGTTATGTCAAGGGTGTATGATTACATAGAAAATGGCCGGCCAAACCAGGTATCAGAGAAAGATATTCATCCATACTTCGTTCATAGGAATGATTTGTCAGTGGGTAAAGATTGTATGATGTGGGGTGCAAGAGTGGTAATCCCAAATAAGTTCAGGTCTAAATTATTAGGAGATCTTCATGGGAATGTGCTTGACCAAGAGTTTTGTACGCAGTTACTTATGATGGCCAGGTTTAGATAACGACACAGGGTTAGATTTTCTGGTCCTTTGCGTTCCGGGATTTGCCCCAGAGCGGCGTAGAGCTCTCCTGCGCCCCATCATGATCCTCTGGTTGGGTTTTGCGGCAGCGCTGAGCAGGACCGCCGGGAAGAGTGGCGCTGGGTGTGCAATGCCCTTGGTTGTGACACCAGTATGAGTTTTGACTCTTGCCCGATCCATCCACCCGGAAGTGCAGCTACAATGACTGCTTGGGAATTAAGTGGGGTCCAGCCATGATGACGGCACAGAGGAAGGTAATGTGCTGTAAGAATAAGTGGGAGTGTTTTTTGTTTTTGGGAAGTAACATTAAGAAAAACCCAAAGATGTTCTATAAATATATTAAGAGCAAGAGGATAACTAAAGAAAAGGTAGGGCCTATTAGAGACCATGAGGGTAATCTTTGTGTGGAGGCAGAAGATGTTGGTATGGTTCTTTATGAATACTTTGCGTCTGTTTTCACAAAGAAAAAGGGCAAAGCAGATACTACTATTGAGGAGGAGTGTGAAATTCTGGATGAAATAAACATAGTGAGAAAGGAGGTAATAAGGGATTCAGCAGCTTTGAAAGTAGATAAGTCCCCAGGCCCGAATGAAATGCACCCCAGGCTGTTGAGCGAAGTAAAAGAGGAAATAGTAGAGGCCTTGACCATCATTTTCCAGTCCTCTTTGGATTTGGGCATGGTGCCGGAGGACTGGAGGACTGCTAATGTTTAAGGTGGTCGAAAGGGATAGGCTGAGTAATTACAGGACTGTCAGCCTAACCTCAGTGGTGGGAAAATTATTGGAAAAAATCCTGAAAGACAGGATAAATCTACATTTAGAAAGGCAAGGATTAATCAGGGACAGTCAGCATAGATTTGTTAAGGGAAGATCGTGTTTGACTAACCTGATTGAATTGTTTGAGGAGGTAACCAGGAGGGTCGATGAGGGTAGTGTGTATGATGTAGTATATATGGACTTTAGCAAAGCTTTTGATAAGGTCCCATATGATAGACTGGTCATGAAGATTAAAGCCCATGGGATCCAGGGCAAAGTTGTAAGTTGGATCCAAAATTGGCTTCGAGGTAGGAAGCAAAGGGTAATGGTTGATGGATGTTTTTGTGATTGGAAGGATGTTTCCAGTGGGGTTCCGCAGGGCTCAGTACTGGGTCCCTTGCTTTTTGCGGTATACATCAATGATCTAGATTTGAATATAGGGAGTATGATTGAGAAGTTTGCAGATGATACTAAAATTGGCTGTGTGGTTGATAATGAAGAGGAAAGTCATGGACTGCAGGAGGATATCAATCCACTGGTCAGGTGGGCAGGACAGTGGCAAATGGAATTTAATTCGGAGACATGTGAGATAATGCACTTGGGGAGGGCTAATAAGGTAGGCCACTTAATAGGGTGGATGAACAAAGGGATCTTGGAGTGCTTGTCCACAGATCCCTGAAAGTAGTAGGCCAGGTGGATAACGTGGTTAAGAAGGCATACGGAATGTTTGTCTTTATTGGCCAAGGCATAGAATACAAGAACAGGGAGGTTATGCTTAAATTGTATTTTCCAAGATTGTTTTTTCCCCAATTGGCCTGGGTTTTATCTGTTTTTTTGCCTCTCCCAGGAGATCACATGGCTCCGCTAGGGGTGCAGTGTAGAATGTTGCAGTTGTGTGGGTCGGACTGGTTGGGCTGGCTGCTCTTTACCTGTCTGCCATTGTTTATTGTTCATAGGTTTATATGTGTAACCTTCAGGGCTGCTGACCGAGGGCCGTGTGTCAGCCGGCGTGGACATGATGGGCCGAAAGGGCCTCCTTCTGCGCTGTAGATATTTGTGTTTCTATGTTTTTAATTTTTGTGCGATTTGTGTTGCGGTGACATGTTTTAGGAAGGTTTTGCTGTTATTTTTCGGTTATCTTTCCACCTCCTCCCCCTCCCCCCCCTTCCCAAGCGTACACGGCCTGGCTCTTTAGCTCAGGAGTTTCCCATCCTTGTACCATACAAGGTGTACAATGCCTCTCTTAGTACTGCACCCCCTGACGCAGGACCCAGATGCCCAAACTTACATACTAAAGCGCAAACTATTCCCGGTTGGTAACTTTCCCACCCTGCCTCCATTTTTGCCCCAAAAACAGGAAAGCCTAAAATCCAGCCCGTAGAGTACATCGTTCGTCAGTGCACAACATGTCAATCGGTAAGCAAGAAACCACCATCAGTACCATTACAGCCAATGAAATGCTCTCCCAGGGTGTGGCAAAGGTTACATATAGATTTTGTTGCGTGTGAAGGACAACAATTGTTCATTGTGATTGAAAGCCATTTGAAGTGGTTAGAGGTGTTTCCGACGTGGAAAATTTCACCAAGTAAAACAATAGACAATTTGCGAAGATTGTTTTCTTCATATGGCCTCTCAGTAGAAATTGTGTCTGACAATGGACCGTAATTTTGTTCAGAAGAATTTGCAGAGTTCATGAACAGAAACGGTGTGAAACATACCAAAGTTTGACTGTACCACCCTACTTCAAATGGTGCAGTAGAAAGCACAGTACCAATTGTAAAACGTGCCCTCATCAAGCAAATGTTGGATCCAGATTTGAAGGTTAATGGCAGACAACTACTTTAGCCATTCATTTGCCAGATTTGGCTGGACCACATCAAGCACTATTGAGTCCTGCTCTCCTTTTCATTCTGAATGCACAGATAATCCTCATTTTTTTCCACTATCAACCATCTCTCTAAATGCTTCTAAATATTTGTTTAAATTTAAACTTACCTGCTTAGCTACTGAAGAATCCTAAGAGAAGCAGGCCCAGCACTTGTTCCGCTTAGCAAAACCAGTGTCCCAGAGGAGTCCTTCGAGAGGCATTGGGGCCTTCATAAATATACACAAGATGCCGAAAAACTGTTTTAAGGACACCAAAAATTGGGGTGTACAAATTTAGCAGTGGCCCAAACGCATGCGCAAATTGGACACGGCTGTCCCACTGCTAAATTTGTAATCACTGTGCCCATTGTATGTCCGAAAAAGGGTGCGACACATACTAATTTCAACGCCATTAATAAAAATTTTCATTATGTGCTTTGCCTCATGAATGTACAGATTTGTTTCATTTAAAGTTACACTATAATATTTATGTCCGGTGTACTTTCACGTTACATATTTCTTACCAGACCTTTGCATCTTCCTGTTGACTTCCTTTACTTTATGACTGTAATGTATTATCACATGGTTTGTCACATGGTTTGGTATGAGAATGCTCAGTTCGCTCTGGCCTAGTAAAGCAAACACAAGATCTAGCAACTCATTGTGTCTCTGCCCTTCATTTGTTTTACCCACATAAATTATAACCGCCTTATTCTTTACTGCAGTTTGTTTTTATTGTCTTCTCATAATACCATTTCTTGCACTCTCCTCGGATATTCTCTTTATTAGTCCTGTTGATTCTTTTATCTTATTCTGATGTCTCCATCTTTGTTTTTCTCGTGCACTGCCTTACTATCCATGTTTTATCTTTCCTTTTGCTCACTCCAATTTGAGCTTATTTATTCCAGGTATGTCTACTTCCAGTCTCATTGTCTTACTCTTTGCTGCTTGATGTCCCCCATGATTGTTCTCATTTCTTTTGTATCTTTCATTCTTGCTTCATTTACCTGTCTGTACCTCAATTGCAGATCTTTGGTAATCCTCCTATCTCTCCCATTGAATTAGCCTACCTCGCTTCCCCTTCGTATCTGATCTGTGTCTCCTTCTGATACATGTGAATCATGGAATGTCACTGTTCGACTGGCTTTTCTGGCCTTCCCTACAGTACACAATCATTCTATCCAATACTTCAGGTAAAACCCCAGTTCTGACAAAAGGTCATCAACCTGAAACATTAACTGTTTCTCTCTCCACAGATGCTGTCTGACCTGCTGAGTATTTCCAGCATTTTCTGTTTTTATCCCAGAAATATAAGGGCTGCCTTCATTTGATCTCGACTGTTGATTGCAGCAAGAACACAATAAGTTAACCAATTGTGGGTGTTTAATGTGTTAAAACAATTTCCTTGCATTATAAAAGCTGGTTTCAAATCTGGCCTAGATATAATACAAGTCTCCCTATGGGAATCTGGAAAATAAAAGATACACTCTACAATATTGTCCTTTGACCTCTAGAACCTGAATTCAAACATAACTCAAGTTGAAAAGATGATGATCTATATTCCCTAAGGATCCTATCAGGGTTTTATAAAGGACCTGAGTGAATAGAATTTGTTTTATCTCAATCCAATTCCTGCTGAATTATGAGGCTCTAAAAGTTTGGAAAATCTTAATTCAGTTTCCAGTAGATATAACACAAAAGCAAAATACTGTGGATGCTGGAATCTGGAATATCTTATTCCAGTAGATATAATTCCACAGCACAGAGCTAACTGCATGGATTATCAAAGGATTTACACAACAAAGGCGAGAAAGCATTCTTTTGCCTCATCATGTCTTCATATGGATTTTTTTGGATTGTTTCCAGTCCACGGTGTCAGTGTGTTCTATGAACAAACCTGTCAGCATGTCTGGTTTGAAATACTGCATATCTCTTTGATGTGTCGTATGATCATATTCAGTTTGGGGATCCCATAGGGTTGCTAACTCTGGTTGAATGTATTCCTGGAGGTTTCATCACATGGCCTCCTGTCTTCAACTGCCCCGCCGACACGGGCTGCCCAACACATCCATCCTCACAGTGACCACTTTCCCATGCCAATTGGAAATCAAAAAGACGCTATTACAAATTGGAAGATTCTACCCCGTCAGTCAACAGCCTTTTTACCCATCTCCAATATTTTTGTAACTAATAGAATCATATTAGTCCCACTCCCCTGCTCAGTCCTCATAACCCTGCAAATTATTCCTTTGTCAAGTATTTACCCAGTCCCCTCTAGAAAGTTATTATTGAATTAAAGAAACTATTCTTGAAACTAAAATATTGGAATGTGTTTTAATTTGCTTAACATATAGGAGAAAAGGGACATTAGGGTAAATTTCTACATATTTGTTAGGAGTAAGTTTTTGAGTTACATTTTCAAAGTTTAAAAGTAATCATGTCATTATGATCAACATATTAAAAGTTAGAAAATAATCTTTCTTCCTGTAACTGAATCTTGTATGTCTTACTTACAAGAAAAATAGAGGCAAGCCCACCAATCTAAATTTAAGTAATGATATACTACAGTATAGCAATAAGCTGTTTATAAACCCTAGATAATTAAACTGAACTTTTCACAAAAGGGGTGAATCAGATTAAAAGACCATCTGTTGCACAGTCAGGTATAGTTAGATTTTGCTGCAGAATAAAATAAATCCTTTAAAAATAAAGTTTGGGCTGTACAACCTGCAAAATTCATCTGCATTCATTGTGACATTAAGATAAAACCACAATGGTGCATCAATAATGATCGCATTTCAACTGCATAACTTTCTACAGTTACTTCATAGTGGAGTTCTATTCAACACTTCAGGGAAACGCCACACTAGGTCATAGTCTGCTATTCCAACTATGGCCGTGCGATTCCCGATGCCTGAAGCATGAAAACAAAACTCTAAAATTGACATCCAGTTATACCACATTAGCCAGGGAAACAGAAACATTTATTTTTCACCATCATAGATAACCCTGAACCAAATTTAATCCCCTGTAAAATTAAATCCAGGAGGATACATTTCAGCCAAACATCTGGTGAGGGATCACAAAACGCAGCATGAGAATATAAGACAAGATTTGACAGGTTTGCAATCAGTTTTCCGCCTGAGCGAAGCCCAAAAGCTAATTTTATTTGGTGCTAAATGATTCACACAACATTTTGCGCTCGGGCGGAAATTTCGGCGATGGTTTTGCAGCGGCACTAAATCTATACCACAGTATGATGTGACAAAGGAAGATCCCCTATTCCAAACAAATAATATAGAGGATATAAGAAATCAAACTCGCGTGCGGTACCATGACAATCCAGATATGTAATTGAAGAGAGCAACAGTACTAAGAGTCTCAGCATAGATGATGGTTATAAAAATAACCAAGTTGTTTTATGTCGAGATCCACTACGAATGATCAAAGATCACTGTGGATATGACCAAGCGGATGAGTGCACCTTGAGTATCACCCTCCTAGCATGGGACTACGAAACTACCGCTGTTCCATGAGGAAATGGGGAATGGTGTGTGAGCACCACGGCGACTGAGATGACGGTCACAAATAAGGACGGAGATACCTCATGCGCCATCACGAATACTGACTTCTGCTTTACCCCGCATGATGAGACACACATAAATGGCTATGTTATAAACTCTCAACTGAAAGGGGACAATGATAGACACTAAGGGTATGAGAAGGCCATCAGGTCACAAGGAAAACCGACACCCAAAATGAATGAGGAACAAACTCAACTGGAACAAGATATTCGGAAGCAACGACTGAAATAAATAGTCCTGATGGAAGACATGAGAAAACTGCAAAGAGACACTGAAAAAATGTTGGGTATCCAGCCGTGGCATAAAAGACTTTGGAACGCTGGACTCAATGTGCAAGATATATAGGTAGTGTCACATATATTGGTTGTAGTGCAAGGGATCATCTTGGTCATCTTACTTGTTAGCCTGTAAAAAGTGTAACTTATGTAAGAGGCAGGCCATAGCCCGAACAATAGTTAAAACATTGAATAAAGAGAATATAGACAGTCCGACAGAAAGGACAAATTTAGTATAACCTTGATGGGAAAGCCAACAGGTGGGTCCTGCAGTTCGGGAAGTAGCGCTACCCAAGCAGAAGGATAACCCTGGTGGCTCACCCATGAAGAAGTCATTGGGAAATGGCCTATCTTGGGCATATAGCCAAGGGCCATTAGTGGGGATCGTAAGGGGTTAAAATACAGTCACTCGAGTGGAGACAGACCGATGGTCATGAAAGTGGATACTGAAAGTAGTGAATTGATCTGACACGTAAAATAGTCCAGATTAAAAGGGCTTATCAGTATTAAGAGGTACTGAGGAATCAGGAGTTCCTCTGTATTCTGGTAGGGATTGTGATTGACCGATTATATGTAAAACTCGCTTATGTATGTAAAGCACACTTATACACTTGCTCATACTGGGTTAAGAAGAAGGAAGCAGCAATGCCTCATGGTTAATGAACCATCCATTGTATTAACCTTAGTACAGACTCATGGAAGCTTACATATTCAGTACAGAACAAGGGCAGTAACATGTTTGGGAACTGTGGGCTAGACTTTCCACTAGGTGGCTAAGGCCCCAAAAAATGGGCCATGTTCCAGCGATGTGGGACATCTCGGCCTTGCTAACCGTCGGCACAAGGCACATTTTGTTTTGCGATTTTCCATTCGGCCTTACCCCAGCGATGTCAAATGAGCGATGTGATTTTTCGGAGATCTCATGATCGGCCACCGAAAATGGAAGTAAAAGAAAAGCTTCCCTAGCAACGCTATTCTGCGCATGTGTGGGATTTTTTTTGTGGTTGAGTTTCTTTGTTGCGTTTTGAGAGGTCAGGGGTCATCACACATACTCAGAAGCACAGGGAGGGTCAGAGAGAGAGAGAGAGAGAGAGAGAGGAAGGAAGGGAGGAGGAGCTGTTTGTGTTTGAATTCGGATTGAAAAATAATCATTCTTATCGACTTATAATTAATTTTTTTGCTCAATATTGAAAAATAATACAATACAATATATTATATAATATATTGAAATATATATTGAAATATATTGAAATATGGAGAGAGATAGTGAAAGGAAAAGGGCTAAACCTTTTAGCGAGCAGGCCAATGAGGCACTAGTTAACATAGTAAGTGGCAGGTGGGATGACTTGACATGGGGTGGACATGGGAAACCTCCACCCCGTGCATATCGTAAAATATGGGCCGAGATTGCCGATGTCGTAACCACGGCCTCGAATGAAGTATGTACACCTGACAAATGCAGGAAAAGGTGGAACAGCTTGTTGTCAGCATGCAGAGTAAGTTGCATTTTATATTTTAAATTTTACATATGTAATATTTAAATGATGCATGCAAATTTTAATTGAAATCTTGAATGTCATTTTGTTCTGGTATTAATTAATTAAATTATGAATTAATTTATGCATCCTAACACTAAGTTGAATTTTATATTATGAAGTATTGTTCATATGCAATGCAAATTTATAATCGAACATTTAAATCTGTCAATCTTAAATGTTTATTACCAAGTCCATTAGCTTATGCCATGCAATGTTATCTTATCATTAACAGAAGAAGATATCTATCAATTGCGCTGAGCAGAGGAGGACGGGTGGCGGTTCTGCTCAGGTGAAGATTTTAATCAGAATACGAGGAGCTTGCGGTTGCCTTAGTGAGGCCTGATAGCCATTCGTTCATGACCCATGGTGTGGCCGAACCCACCCTTGAGTCTCATGAGTAATGGGAACTGTGCAATGTGTCAAACATTATTAAAGACATCTTAAAAATATCTTAGTTATGCATGTAATGTCCTGCAATTATAATGCAATTTGATATATACTTTTGATGTACTCTTGATTTACGAATAAGGTCATGGCAGCCCTGGTGAACCCTTGTGCATATGGGGTATTGAAAAGTATTCTTATGTTATGGATTATTGAAAAATTGATATGTACTGATATGTATGTTCACTAATAATGAGCACCGTTAATGTCTGTATTGTATAAGGTTAATCACATAGGGTTAATTATTTAACATTCATCCAGATCCCGAACCTGGATCTATTATTATCAATCCAAAACATTTTGGCGTAGTCGGCAGGATCTGGTAAAATGGTTAAGAGAAAAGAAAAGAAGCAGTCTCCTCCTATGGGAGCAAAGTATAGAATACCAGGGTGGAGCACGAGAGATGAGGGTTTTGACTCTCTTACCAATGTGCCAGCCCGGTTTGGACCCCCGCAACATTGGGATACACAGTTAGTGGAACAGAACAAACATACCCCAGGTGGTACTGTCTCTCCTGGAGGAAGTGGGCTTCCCACAGGAGAAAAGTAATTCCCCACAAATGGGATGGATTTTGTTGACAGCATTAAGGGCAATGTGTAAACAACTTAAGGAAAGTGAGGCAGAAAACCTACAGTTAAAAACAGCTGTTAAGGTTTTGGAAAGTCAAAACTCGACTCTGACTGAAGTGGTCCGGACTGCACAAGAATGGGCGGATAAAGTCAATGAACAATGAGAAACTTTAATATGCCATCTGGCGACAGTACAAAGTAAAAAGAAAGCCAGACGACGGAAATTACAGATAGATCAATCAAAGGTACGTACTTGGTAGCTGGACCCACTTGGGATCCGGCTCGTTGGGACGGAGACATCTGGTACTCCTCTGACTCAGAATATGAGTGGACAGATGGAGAGGGGGGGGGAACGGGAGGAAACTAAAGACCCTCCACCATATGCTCCGAGCACGGAAGCTGGACCCCTTATGACAAATAAGACGAAACAGCAAGATGGGGAACAGCCGGTAACCACTAGAGGGGTGCATGACCATACAAAGAGATGTGGTTTTACTAGACACAAGGGCAGAAGTTACTATTATCCATGGAAATCCTAGGAAACACACAGGGACCCGTATGATGATTAATGGGTTCAGAGGGGCAGAAACACCCGCTGTCCGAACAAATATCAGAATGGCGTTTGGAAATGGGCCTCCGCACTGGGTAATGGTCTTAATATTGGCAGCAAAGGAACATATTATTGGGATGTACCTTTTAAAGGGAACCACACACAAAACCTCGTTTGGGCGATTCTCATTCGGGATACGGGCGATCACTGTGATTGTAGGGGAAGCAAAGTGGGAATGAGTGGTAATACCATGGCCATCACGTATAGTGACTATGGGGCCCAAGTTTCCACACGATAAAAAACGGGCACCCCTCCAAGCTGGGCGCCCGTTTTTCCCGCCTAAAACGGCCCCTGAAAAAAAACTCCCGATTCTGGAGAGTCCTGCAGCTCCTTGTCTGTTTGGCACGGCGCCCAGGGGGGCGGAGCCTACACTCACGCCGATTTTGTAAGTGGGAGGAGGCGGGTACTATTTAAATTAGTTTTTTTCCTGCCGGCAACGCTGCGCGTGCGCGTTGGAGCGTTCGCACACGCGCAGTGTGAAGGAAACATTGGCACTCGGCCATTTTTGTAGTTCTTTGTAGCTGTTTAGTTTTTGAACATTTTTTAATAAAAGCACATTGCCATCAGTACATCAGCACTGAGAAGGCTGCAGGAAGCCTCAGAAAGTTGAGGTAGCCGTTTCCCGACGACTTCCCCCTTTTGCCGTCAGGAAATGGCTCCTCAATTTCTGAGGCTTCCTGCAGCCTTCTGTCTCCTTCCCTCCCTCCCTCCCGCCGGCCGTGTGGAACGGCTTCCTCCCCCGACCCGCGTTCGGTCGGCGGTCGGTTCCCTCCCTCCCTCCCACATTCGGGAACGGCTGCCTCGTTTTGTGAGGCTTGCTGCAGCATTCTTCCTGGCTAAAGCACTTTCACACAGGTAGGAAGATGGTTTATTTAATCTTTTCTTTGCTTATAAATTTTTATTCAGGTTGGATTTATTTGTATAATATTTGTATAAGTATAAATAAGGATTTATTGCAGAATTTAATGACTTCCCTTCCCCCTCCCTCCTCCCCCCCACCTCGTTCTGGACGCCTAATTTGTAACCTGCGCCTGATTTTTTAATGTGTAGAACAGGTTTTTTCAGTTCTACAAAAATCTTCACTTGCTCCATTCTAAGTTAGTTTGGAGTACGTTTTCACTGTGGAAACTTTCAAATCAGGCGTCAGTGGCCGGACACACCCCCTTTTGAAGAAAAAATTCTGTTCCAAAGTAGAACTGTTCTACCTGACTAGAACTGCAGAAAAAAAAATGTGGAGAATTGCAATTTCTAAGATAGTCCATTCTCCACCAGTTGCTCCTAAAAATCAGGCGCAAATCATGTGGAAACTTGGGCCCTATGAAACAGTACCGAATACCTGGGGGACACAAAGAAATAGGGGAAACCATACAAGGGCTCTTGGAGGCGGGTATCATTAGACATGCGGTGTCCCCCTACAATAGCCCTGTTTGGCCTGTGCAGAAACCCGACAAAAGTTGGAGGATGACTGTGGACTACCGACAACTGAACAAATTTGCCCCTCCCCTGGCAACCGCTGTCCCAGGTGTAGTAACTATAACAGAGCGGCTGTCTGAAGAAGGTGCAGAGTGGTATGCGGTAATCGACCTGGCCAATGCCTTTTTCCCCATTCCAATAGCGGAAGAATCCCAGGACCAGTTTGCATTCACTTGGGAAGGGAGGCAATACACGTTTAAATGGCTACCTCAAGGTTACCTACATAGCCCTACCCTATGCCACAGATTGGGGGCCCGGGACCTGGACATGTGCACGTTGGCTCCTAATGTCTCACTGGCACACTACATCGATGATAAGGGGTCCCACCGAGGCAGTGGTGTCAGAAGCCCCAGCTACTTTAGAACAACACATGCGCGGCAGGGGCTGGGAGATAAATCCGAAGAAGGTGCAGGGCCCTAGCCAGACTGTCCAGTTTCTGGGGATCCAATGGTCTTGGGGTGAGCGCATCATACGCGAGCCTGTGAAGAATAACATTCAAGAAATGGTCACCACCATGAATAAAACTGAGACACAACGGTTTGTGGGATTATTGGGTTACTGGAGGAGACACATACCTCACCTCACGATGTTATTAAAACCGCTGTATGCCGTAACACGAAAAAAGGCCCACTTCGAGTGGCGAAAGGAACAACAGGTGGCTTTTGATGCAGCCAAAGAAGCCGTAGCTCAAGCTTTACCCCTAGCCCCGTGAGTGCCTGGGCAGCTTTTGAGCTACAGGTATCCGTTACCAATGGTACTGCAGTATGGAGTTTGTGGCAGGTTCTACATGGCACTCGTATACAGTTAGGGTTCTGGTCTAGAAAATTTACAGATGCTGCTACTCGTTACACTCCATTTGAGAAACAATTATTAGCATGTTATTGGGTCCTAACAGAAACAGAAGGACAGACAGGGGACGACAAAGTCAGTTTAGGACCAGACCTACCCATATTATCCTGGGTTCTCTCAGAAAATGAGACACACAAGGTCGGGCGAGCGCAGCAAAGCTCCATAGTGTGCTGGAAATGGTATATCGCAGACAGAGCAAGTAAAGGAAAAGAAGGAATCACCCGACTACATGAGCATGTGGCTGAATAGCCACAAACAGCTGAGAATGAACTAATGCAGTCGTCTGTCAGTTTAACCAAAGAGTCACCGATCTCCTGGGGCGTGTCTTTTGAACAGTTAACACCTGAAGAACGTAGCCATGCCTGGTTCACAGATGGCTCAGCGGTCTGGTGAAACGGCCTTCAGTGATGGCGAGCCGCTGCCTTCAATCCAAAAACCCAGACAATTGTGCATGATGAGGGCATGGGAGGCTCCAGCCAGCTCGCAGAACTAGCAGCTGTAGTCCTTGCGTTAGAAGAGGAACAGCAACAAGTACACATATATACTGACTCATGAGCAGTAACCAATGACATGGCGAGCTGGATGCGAAACTGGCATGAACATAACTGGCAAATAACTGGGAAAGACTTGTGGGGAAAGCACCTATGGGAACAAATATGGTCCAAAGCCCAGAAGATGAAAATAACTGTATATCATGTGGACGCTCACATGAAAAACATTTCAAAGACCACTGAACATAATACCGTTGATAATATAGCCCGGGTACGGGCTGTCAAAGAGGCGGAAGAGGAAGAATATGGCATAGGCAAGTGGGCCCACCATAAATCTGGCATTCAGGGTACGATACAATGGGCATGAAATAGGGGGTTACATTTGACTACGGATGGTGTTAAACAGATCATAAACACCTGTGAAATTTGTCAAAAGGTGAAGCATTTTCCCCTACAACGACAACCCGGTGTCCATATTAAGAGAGGGACGCAACCAGCACAAATATGGCAAGTTGATTATGAAGGACCTTTACCATTGCAACAACGGTTCCAATATTTGCTCACTGCTGTTGATACCTATTCTGGACTTTTGATAGCTTATCCAGTGACTAAAGCGAATCAACAAAGTATGATTAAAGGACTGGAGAATTTAATCACATACTACGGTGAGCCAGCATAAGTACAGTCCGATAATGGGTCGTACTTCACAGGTCAAACAGTGCAACAGTGGGCGGTAGACAACGGGATGTTCCACATACCTTACTATCCGCAAGCTGCAGGGTTAATAGAACGCATGAATGGACCACTTAAGCAACAGATTTAAATATTAACTCCCACTAACACATTGCAAGGGTGGTTAAAGGTCTTACCACAAGCAGTGCACAATCTGAATCACCGACCATTGCGGGGGGATCTCCCATAAGCCACATGTTAGGCAAAGTTAGTGTCCCTACTATTGAAAAAGAAAATCAGACTCAGGACACAGTTTGTGAAGGAGGAAAAGTATGGGTGCAGTACCCCCAGAAACCCTTACAAGCAGGGGAAATCTTAGCGAAAGGAGAAGCAAACACTTATTGGGTGCTCCTGACTGGTCAAGATATTCCTCTTTGTGTTGACAAGGGTAAATTGACTAAACGGGGCTGAATTAATATACTTATGCTTCCTCCCACAGGAATTCTGCCCAAAATGGCGACTTACCAACTCGTGCTGGCAAGTCTCTGTGTCTTGTTATCTGTGACTGTGCTACTTCCATCTTCAAACACAGCATGGGATGGCCGTATAGGGTGGCGGTTAGCTAACACTGATCGTATGCAAGACAATTTTACCTGTCCTTCCGGGCAAGCCTGCACTATAGGACACTGGAGCGTCACTTGTGACGTATGCGGGTGTACTGGGGAGGCCCATGACAGATGCTATTAACAGTAAGCACGGGGGCCAACATCACGTTATCAATCAAGTGGCAAAAAGATATGCCAATGATATGCAATGTGCACTCCAATGTGTCATTATTGCACAATGTCACATGGTTAAGGAGTTGGGCCCGCAACATTACGTCAAGCAATGACACTATGTCAAATGAAATTAAGTTAAATGCGTCTCTATGGTATGGATGTACAAATGCCTCCGTAATCACTGGTAGGGGATTATGGGCCACTTTTGGTCAATGCTTGTAGTTAAGCATTCTAAGAGCCCCATGGGTCATTTGCAACAGCTACACTCTACATGTACACCTGTGCTTACATCCCCATCCATATTAAATCTCACACTACAAGTCCGGTATGTGGACAAGCCGTCTGACACTTGTAATATAACAACAATTAAAGCAAACCTGAAAACGTCAGTGAGACAAAGGCATGATGTACTAGCCACAATATTAGGAGGCGTAGGAACAGGAATAGAAGCATTAAACTCTACGGATATCGAGACCTTACAAAACAAAATACAAAAGGTAGGGAGACTCACTGGAGATGCAATTCGATTGCGAAATGCATGGGACAGAGGTCTCACAGGACAGATGTTTTCTAGTTGGCTGTCGGACGTAATGCAGTGGGAACACAGATAAAATTACTCAAGAGATAGGGAGTGTCACTGGGCGACAACAAGAATTAGGTCATCACACACAATGCATGTTTGAAGAAGTAACCTGCCAACTATTAAGGGCCGAGTTAGAATGTATTGCCATGTCAGGGCATGCAAATAGTTGGAGCAAAATATTCCACTTCGGCAATAGAAATCTAGGGGTAAAACCTGATATGCAACATACACATTGTGATGACCAGGGGTGTAACTTTACTATGAGAATAGTCAATATCACAAAAACCAAAATTTGGTGCCAGTTTATAGTGCTTCCCCACTTGTATGGCCAAAATCTGTAGGTACCCGAGTACAAGGGTGGATGGATTGGTGCTAGCAATAGAACTCACCAAGCTCAAGATTGTCAAATATGGCCTTTCGGTATGGTGTGTCCTTTGCATACACCTGTGTTTGAACCATGCTCCCTACAGCATACAGCAGGAACATATATTTGGACACTTGTACCATACAATGATACAATTTTACATGAAATCAGGCAGAATCATGTTTGTATTACTAGTGTCTATCCCATTTATCTTGACGGCGCCCGTAAAGATCCTCCTCTAAATGCTTGCTTTAAATATGTGTATAGAAACATAGAAACATAGAAAATAGGTGCAGGAGTAGGCCATTCAGCCCTTCTAGCCTGCACCGCCATTCAATGAGTTCATGGCTGAACATTCAACTTCAGTACCCCATTCCTGCTTTCTCGCCATAGCCGTTGATCCCCCGAGTAGTAAGGACTTCATCTAACTCCTTTTTGAATATATTTAGTGAATTGGCCTCAACAACTTTCTGTGGTAGAGAATTCCACAGGTTCACCACTCTCTGGGTGAAGAAGTTCCTCCGCATCTCGGTCCTAAATGGCTTACCCCTTATCCTTAGACTGTGACCTCCGGTTCTGGACTTCCCCAACATTGGGAACATTCTTCCTGCATCTAACCTGTCTAACCCCGTCAGAATTTTAAATGTTT
This sequence comes from Pristiophorus japonicus, assembly GCF_044704955.1. NCBI lineage: Eukaryota > Metazoa > Chordata > Chondrichthyes > Pristiophoridae > Pristiophorus > Pristiophorus japonicus. The sequence continues at coordinate 69,912,463 of NC_091987.1, read as the reverse complement.
CTATGAGGTCCCCTCTCATTCTTCTGAACTCCAGTGAATACAAGCCCAGTTGATCCAGTCTTTCTTGATAGGTCAGTCCCGCCATCCCGGGAATCAGTCTGGTGAACCTTCGCTGCACTCCCTCAATAGCAAGAATGTCCTTCCTCAGGTTAGGAGACCAAAACTGTACACAATACTCCAGGTGTGGCCTCACCAATGCCCTGTACAACTGTAGCAACACCTCCCTGCCCCTGTACTCAAATCCCCTTGCTATGAAGGCCAACATGCCATTTGCTTTCTTAACCGCCTGCTGCACCTGCATGCCAATCTTCAATGACTGATGTACCATGACACCCAGGTCTCTTTGCACCTCCCCTTTTCCTAATCTGTCACCATTCAGATAATAGTCTGTCTCTCTGTTTTTACCACCAAAGTGGATAACCTCACATTTATCCACATTATACTTCATCTGCCATGCATTTGCCCACTCACCTAACCTATCCAAGTCGCTCTGCAGCCTCACAGCATCCTCCTCGCAGCTCACACTGCCACCCAACTTAGTGTCATCCGCAAATTTGGAAATACTACATTTAATCCCCTCATCTAAATCATTAATGTACAGTGTAAACAGCTGGGGCCCCAGCACAGAACCTTGCGGTACCCCACTAGTCACTGCCTGCCATTCTGAAAAGTACCCATTTACTCCTACTCTTTGCTTCCTGTCTGCCAACCAGTTCTCAATCCATGTCAGCACACTACCCCCAATCCCATGTGCTCTAACTTTGCACATCAATCTCTTGTGTGGGACCTTGTCGAACGCCTTCTGAAAGTCCAAATATACCACATCAACTGGTTCTCCCTTATCCACTCTACTGGAAACATCCTCAAAAAATTCCAGAAGATTTGTCAAGCATGATTTTCCTTTCACAAATCCATGCTGACTTGGACCTATCATGTCATCTCTTTCCAAATGCACTGCTATGACATCCTTAATAATTGATTCCATCATTTTACCCACTACCGATGTCAGGCTGACTGGTCTATAATTCCCTGTTTTCTCTCTCCCTCCTTTTTTAAAAAGTGGGGTTACATTGGCTACCCTCCACTCCATAGGAACTGATCCAGAGTCAATGGAATGTTGGAAAATGACTGTCAACGCATCCACTATTTCCAAGGCCACCTCCTTAAGTACTCTGGGATGCAGTCCATCAGGCCCTGGGGATTTATCGGCCTTCAATCCCATCAATTTCCCCAACACAATTTCCCGGCTAATAAGGATTTCCCTCAGTTCCTCCATACCATATGTGACCTTCATTCTAATAGGTCATATCGATTGGGACGATGGAAAAATGTTGTGTGCTATCTCACTGCCCTAGGCATTACTAACCATCCTCCCACTGTAGACCTCGTTTAGCTCAATTTCTAAAAGATAACCAAAAGGTCACTTACGAATTGAGCAAACGGGGGCATACTATTCATACTCTGCAAGTTGCTATGAATTACAGTGAAGGCACCGAGGTCAGAGTTGCGACAACGGTCACTGACCTTACGGTACACCATTGGTGGGACATCTTTTATGGATGGTCCCCAAAAACATCCGCCACTTTGAAGCTGTTAATACATCCTATCGTTGTTTTACTTGTCGTGTTATTACTGATATTACTGCTCGTATGTATTCTTTGGTGTAGATTGCGGGCGTTGCTTACGCATACTCAACATGTGACTGATGCATTACGCCTTCAACTCGATTATATTACTTAGAATGTCTAAATATCAAGGGTGGATTGTATTGTATAGGGTTAATCACATAGGGTTAATTATGATATTCCGACATTTACAGTGTGTTTTCTGCTTCATGCCTCGTGGAATGTTGTTGATGCAGAGAGAGAGAGAGAGAGAGAGAGAGAGAGACCTTGATGCGCACACCATCTTGTTTATGGGATGATCGGCGCCTCGAGGTCTCATGCTTTGTGGAAGAACAGCTGGGGCCTTACAGATAAGCCACATGCACCCATGTTTGTTCAATAGTATAAAGGAACGGAACTGTCCAGTAGCTCTTTGAACTTCACCTTGGACCGTGATTTGCGAGCGGTGCCGGGACCCCCAAGGCTCCTGACCAGCCGTCGTTGCGGAGTTCCCGACGGGCCGAAGGCTGTGAGCTTTGTTGCATCTTATCATACTTCTCTTTTCTTCGTAAACTGTATTATGTTTTTTTTCTATCAGTAAACGGTGTTTTATCTTTACTTCATTTGTCTTGTCTCTTATTTAACATTCATCCAGACCCCGAACCTGGGTCTATTATTATCGATCCAAAACAATGTCCTAATAAGTTGTTTAGAAATGTCATTCGTCTTTTTAAGGTCAAGTGTCGTTAGAGTCAGTGGACTTATCCACTCCTCCTGCACCATCAAATACCTCGCAGGAGGAAGAGGAGAACAGCCCACGACTGTGGAGCCAGAGCAGGAGGAGGTGGAAGAGGACGATATTGTTTTTGTGGGGGGAGAACAACCTGCAGCCAGCTCTATTGAGATGGATGAGGCACCGGGACCAAGCGATGTGCAGGTGTTCACACCAAGGCGTGAAATGTTGCAAACGCCAACCCCACGGAGGTCGGGTCAGCGGGGTGAGCAATCGCCTACCATGGAGGGCCAGACAGAGAGCATGATATCCCTGTGCACGGAGACGGTCGCGACCTTATCCAGGGTTTTGCGGGTTTCTCCGCAAACTGGAGCCAGTTCTCCACGAACTGGAGCGAGTTCAGCACGAACTTCTCCAACTGGTCTTCCGTGCAAACACAGACAGCATGGGAGACGTTGGAGGCCATTCGTGAGCAGACCACCGCAACCAATGCCCTTCGGCATGCGTTGATGGCTGCACATGGCGCTGCACCCCAGGGTATCATGTCAGCTCGCAGCAAGATCCCGAGTACGCAAGTGAGTACGGAGGACACAGTTCCTCCTGACTCGGAAGTGGAGCCTCAAGCTTCAACTTCCACTCCTTCACCTCCACCATGGAAGGAAATCTTGCGCCGTCCCACACTGCACAACGTCGTCGTGTCGGTCAGCGTAGACCAAAACGGGCGGGTGGGATAAAAACACGGGGTGGGATAGGACCTGGAGAGAAACGTGGCCACAGGTAGGGAGGGGGGTGTGTTTATCATTGTTGAATTCTTTTTTGTTGTTTTTTAGCCCTGCAAATTTTTACCTGAAAGAAATAATTTGCAGGGCTACGGGGAAAGGGACTAGCTGAGGTTCTGTTGCAGAGAGCTGGCACGGGAGTGAGAGTCTTGCAGAGAACCGGCTTGGGTTCAATGGGCCGAGTGGCCTTCTTCCGTGCAGTAACCATTCTATGATTGGATGATTAATCAAACCTCTCGCTGGTGCCATCTGGCTGGCCGAGCGGAGACCCTGCTCCACACCAAAAAAAAATCCCACTGTGATTTGCACAGAGTGTATGTTCAGTCAAGTGCAGAAGTGGATCAATAAAAATATTAGAAATTAATTTTATGCAGAGTTGCACTCGTTTTGCTCTGAAAATTGAACTCATAATATCAAGTTAACAAATTGTACATTGAATGAGTTGTAGCGTTGTAACATTAAGTGTTACGTGAAAATAGAGATGAATGGAAAAAGTCCCTTCAGTTGTGGAAACATATGCAACATTTATCAACTGCTCTGTACTCCTGTTTAGAACAATAACCGGGACAGTCAGAGGAGCAGTTTAGAGCATGAGGCTGCAGCTGTGGGCAAATCAAAAAAAAGCTAGCCACTGCAGCAGCAGGATCAACAACGCAGAGCGGAGGTCAGGAGCGGCGACGAGTGGAGGTCGGGAACAGCGAGGAGCGGAAGTCGGGAGCGACGTTCAGGAGCGGAGGTCGGGAGCAGCCAGGAGCGGAGGTCAGGACGGGCGAGGTTCGGAGGTCGAAAGTGGAGAGGAGAGGCCAGACAAGGCACGGAGGAGCGGAGTGGTCGGAGCCCAGAGGTGGAGCAGCGCGGACACGACCAAGGGAAGGTGAGCACGGGACAATAGCGAGGATGTGAGGTCGTGAGGTTCACATTGCCTACTATGAATTCCATGAAGAGCGAGGTCCTGTGGGAAGGAGGACAGTAAGATTATGTTTGAGTTTGTGTTTTTGTATGGAGCTCCCGACCTGGGAGAAACCACCAGCGCAGGTTGGGGCCATAAAAGGAGCAGAGGTGCAGCGACCCAGGAGCAGCGTGGAGGCCACTTCAGGGAGCAGTGCGAGCTGGTGCAGGAGGGTGATGACTTGTAGAAGGGCGACTGGATTGGACATCACCAAAATCCAGGTCACTGATTGGAGCGTGGACAGGTACAGCAGGAGAGGTGGCAAACAGCAGAGGAGCGGCGAGGTCTGGGCGAAGGAGCGGCCAGAGATTGCAGAGCGACATGATCGGGGCCGAGGAGAGGCGTGAGGTCGGGGCCCAGAAGAGTCGAGGGCCCAGAGGCAGCACGGGCCAGCCCACACTGCGATATGTGTGTGCACTAGGTCCGTGCAGCAGAGCTGGTCTCCAGTTGTCTTGGATAATCCTTGCCACTGGAACAAGACCTAGCTCTGTCAAGCCTGTGTGGTGGCTGGTGTGCAACGGCCACCACACGTTTAAAAAATCCACTCACAGGCATCTTCCACCCTTCAGTATGTAGTTCGGGATCCGGAATGTCAGGTCCTTCATTGAAACACCTGTGAACTCATCCCTTTTTGGTGTGGAAGCAAATCATCCTCGACACGAGGGACTGTCTAAGAAGAAGAGAAGTAGGTATTGGCACATGTGGTGGAGCCTGGTCTCCAGTCATCTTGGATCCCCTTGCCACTGGACCAAGATCTTGTTCAGTCAGGCCCGTGTGGTGTCTGGTGCGCAATGGCAACCCCACGTTAAAAGAATTCATGTGCAGGCATCTTCCGCCATTTAAAATGAGTTCATCAGTCACCTGAGTACTCATCTTTAGTGTGAAAGCAAGTCATCCTTGACTCCCGAGGGATTGTCTATGATGATGATGAGAACAATAACCATCTAAATATCCACAAACTTCCATAAAAACATAACTACAGTATCATATACTAATATGAATAAATATACATTGTACATAAAAAACAGCATAACATATAGCTAAAATATTCCTGCATTTCTGTGCTTGAATAACAAATTATTTTTTATACCTAGACATTCATTTATGGTTTTTAATGCACTTTTTAATATTTTGAGAGTTATTTTAGTGATCAATTACATAGCCTAGGTCTGACATTTGAAAGTCCTAAAATCAGTTTTAGCTATGAAACGAGTAACTTTCCCATGGTGTTGCTCATGGTGAGTTGGAGGAGTCCCTGTTTTATAACAACAGGGTGTTTATGTCAGGTAGAGGTAATAACCAGGGCTACTGATTTACACTGACTACCCAAGTCAAATCTCAACTTTTAAAATATATTCTGAAGATGGAATTTCACAATTCTGGTGGGGAACAGGGATCTCATGTCAAGCAGCATTGGTTTGATACTTTCGATGGGATTTCTGTAAACATTCATTTTGGTGTTTTGTAAGTGATTCCTGGATGTGTCTGTGCCTGTCTCTTCCTTTCCTCACTCTGTCTCATTCTTGCTTTCACAGTTATAAGAAAACGTAAGCCTTTGAATTACTAAACGTTCAACGAAACATAGGTGACACTTAGAATTTTCATAACTCAACTTCTTTGCTATTTATTTGAAAACAAAACAAATGAAATGGCGAAGGTTACTGGGTGCTTCACTCTCTATTTCTATGCTCAATAGTAGTGAGAATCTTAACATTTCTAAAGTGTCAACATTCCAGGTGATAATCATGGGAGATAATTAGAGGTCTGTTTCAAAGTTCAACTAATATCTGAAAAATGCACTGAATTACACCGAGGAGAACACTTGCACTGGTAATTTCCTGGGGATTCTCCTAACAGGCTATTGCAGCTTCTGTGCAAGATTAGCAAAAACTTTGTTTACACCACATTAACAGGAAAAAAAACAGCCCCCATATTTTTAAACATAATTAAATTATTGTTACATTCTATATTGTTAAAATTCATAAGTATCTGATCTGACTCAGAAAAGCCTGGCTTCAATGGAACAGCTAAATCAGAACTCTTGCTTTGAAATTGAAATGATAGCGACAGGTCCTTATCTTGGTTTAGAACATGCCTTTCATGCTGGGACATAGGTTAGAAGAAAGCATTTTCTAACTGCTATCTGTAAAACACCCTGGGCCCATTTATGCCCCACTGCTTCCTCAACCCTCCCACAAACCACGGGTGGTACAAGTTGGTAGACAGCCATTTACAGCTACTTAAAGAAATTATAAACTGCAGTGTGGTAAAGCTGCAATTACCTTCTCATCATTCTTTGGGGATTTTTAAGCTTAAAATGCTTTAAGTCCTTGATGCTCTTTATATTATGAGGTTGGATTTAAGGTACATTATAGATTATGTAAGGAACATTACTTCGCATTTAACAGTACTGTACTGACCTGGGATTGATTGGTACAGATACCAAAATGGAAGTTGAGTACAAAATTCACACATGCATGGTATTGAAAAAAGCTGTAAGCCATTTCATAAAGTCATCCAACTGAATTAGAGTCAAATCCAGGATAGTTCAGGACTGTTAAAATTAATATTCCTTCATGCAACTTAACTTCGTGAAAACTTGACTCAATTCTAAGTTTCAATACCATATTATAAATGGCAGTTATCCAGATCAGAGTCAAGGAAAGTTCCCTGTTCCCAGATGATTTTGATTTTGAACCCAATACAGTTAAGCCCTAATATGTGGATAATAGGTTGACAGAAAATTATTCATTGGATCAAAATTAAGTCTCAATCACAATGAGTGCTAGTTTGACTCAATTTTATAAATCGTCACCTCTAGCTTAAAAGTTAAGGGTTCAAGCCTTACACCAGGAACTTGGGCTGAACCCAGTACAATTCTGAGGCAGTGCTGTTGTTTTTCACATGAGCTGTTAAACTGAAATGCTATCATTTTTAATAGACTTTAACTATCCCTTAGCACTATTCAAAGAAGAGCCAAGACTTATCCTGGCCAACATTTCTTCCTCAACCAATACCACTAAAAAAACAACTTAATTGGCTATTCATCTCATTACTGCCTGGGGAATCTTACAATGTGGAAAATGGCTGCTGTGCTTTGCCCATGTAATAACAATTACTGCACTTCAAAGTAGTTCACTGTATGCAAAGTGCCTGAGATGTTTCTGATGAAGTGCCATTTAAATTGAAGTCCTTTTCTTCCTTTAGAAATTGGAAGCAAAATAGATTTATATATTAGAATCTTCTCCTTGCTTAATGGATTATAATGTATGTAACTTTTATACAGGGAGTTTTGCTTGCATCCTAATTTCTGTATGTTAGGAATTGGATGTTAAAATTCTGTGCTTGGACTGGATTCATTTTTCCCAATTTTTCCCCTCCTCTCCTTAAAGGCCGTGGCCTAGAGTTTCTGCTAATTTGTGCTGGTTTTATCAACACAATCCGGCTGAAACCAATGCAAAAGATCGAGGAATTTTAAACGCATGGTATGTTAATCATAAATCAAGTTTCCACAATCTTTTAACGCTGGTTTAAAACAATTGTGCTGCAAACTGGCCCCACCCACAATACTGGCCTTGCACCAGATTGAAATAATGAGGATGGCGAGATTCCGCCAATTGCACCCGTTCGCGGAGGCTCAGCAAACGGAGCTTTTTTTTAAAAAAAGGCGCACAGGCACAAGTAGGCACGTTTTAACCAATTTAAAACTATTTAATTTACTGAGAAACTGACTAGTGTACACCAACGAAACTAGTAAATGGTTTATTATATATTTTTTTTAAGTCATTTTCGGTGATTTATAATCAGTTTACTCATAGATAACTAGACACACTTATTAAAAATGCTTTATCAAAAATCCATTTTTAGCTGTATTAATAAAACTGCACCAAGTTACCACTCCTAAATACAAAAAGAAACATTTTTTACTGCAAAGAAAATAAAATTAATTACATTCTATTAAGGTAACCGATTGCACTGGTTCATAGAAGATTTTACGTTTGTGATTATCCAAATGAGTTTGGGTGGAAACTTCAACCGTAACTTCACTTTGGAAAAACAACACAATTTCAAGCGCAATCTCCTCCCAGTTTACCAATTGCACCCAAAGCTCTAACTCTTGCTAGAGGACAGTTCAATAGATGCTGACCACTGCCAATATCTTGGCCAAGTGACTATTCTTCACGTGAGCATAAACAATGGGTATCCTGAAGCTATTCAATTTGGGAAGCAGCACACCCAAGCCCAATCTGGAGGTCACACACCACATGTATTTCTAGCAGGGGTCATTTGATAACAAACAGGAGCAGAAACTCCTGCAGCTTTTTCTCCTACATAGCCCAGGAGAGCAGAGACCTATTGTACCATTCGTAACAGCACTCCAAGCTGAAATGAGCATACTCAACACAGGCTGTGGTTTTGACAGGGGCCTTCTTGGTCTGTATGGATCATCACAACCTCGGCAGCACAATTATTCACTAAAGCCATCAGGAAAGTTTGTCTAGATTCTATGCTATCCATTTCTACCCATTAAGATCACCTGACTCTGCCCCTGCCTCAGCTTATGAAACTCTGAGCTGCTTCTGAAACTCTCATCCATTCCTTTGTTTCCTCTAGATTTGACTATTCCAACACATTCCTAGCCGGTCTCCCATGTTCTATCCTCCGTAAACTTGAGGTCAACCAAACCTCGGTGGGTTGGTATTATGTATTGATGCTTGGGGTCACTAGACACCAGGGAGCACCACTGTCGGAGGTCATCGGGCTGTACGCGCGACTGCATGGGCCCTGGTATATAAGAGCAAGTACCATGTCACGTGCGCACTTTGGACACGAATAAAGTTGAACCAGGTTTGCACCTGAGTGAGTTTACAGTAACAAGTCTTTCGAGTCATTAAATACATTACATTTGGCGACGAGGTAACTTAAGAACCTTCGCATGTACAATGGGCACCGTTGGAATTCTGGAGAGATTCGTGGATGGCGAGGATTGGGCAGATTTTATTGACCGCCTGGATCAGTATTTCATGGCCAACAAAATGGAGGAAGCTGGTGAAACAGTTAGGTGCAGGGCGGTTTTCCTCATCATTCGTGGTCCAAAAATTTATGGCCTCAAAGAATTTGCTCTTACCTGCACGTCCAATGGACAAAGAGTATGGGAACTTGTGAGCTCTGGTGCGTGAACATCTCAAGCCAAAAGAGGGGATCATCTCACGCTATCGCTTCTACACACATGTTCGTGCTGAGGGCCAGGATGTGTCGGGATTTGTCGCTGACTTAAGACGTCTGGCAGAGCCGTGTAAGTTCGGAAACCCGTTGGAAGACATGCTGCAAGATTTCTTCATGATAGGATCACATCATGGTTGATGCCTTCGAAAATTATTGGCAGCAGAAACGCTGGATTTGAGTAAGGCCATCGCGACTGCCCAGGCATGCATGGCGACTGATGATAATTTAAGGCAGATATCATCGAAGAGTCGGAGCTCAACAGCTAGTACTGTAAACAAGATTGTGTCGTCGTCTGGCAGAGCTGCTTATGGCAGGGCCTACGCGACTGCTTATGTGAAACCTGTAGCTGCTCAAAGTCCGCCAACTGGTACGAATCCGATTTCACACTGTTGGCGTTGAGGAGGCAATCATCGGCCTCATCAGCATTGGTTTAAACAGTACATCTGTAAAGGCTGTTCGAAAGTGGGGCATCTTCAGCGAATGTGCCCACAACTGAGCAAGTGTGCTGCTGCTCATCACATTGAAGATGACGACCAGTCTAGTGCTGACACGGATATGCAACCCAAGATACCCGAGGAAGTGTATGGCCTGTATTCGTTCCTGACAAAGAGCCAACCGATAATGGTTAATGTGAAGTTGAATGGTGTGCCTGTATCAATGGAGCTGGACACGGGTGTGAGTCAGTCGATAATGAGCCAAAGGACATTCAACAAGCTGTGGGACACTGAGGCTGTGAAGCCTGAGCAGAGTCCAGTCAATGCCAAGGTGCGTACTTACATGAAGGAACTCATACCGGTGATTATAGAAACATAGAAAATAGGTGCAGGAGTAGGCCATTCAGCCCTTCGAGCCTGCACCACCATTCAATATGATCATGGCTGATCATGCAACTTCAGTACCCCATTCCTGCTTTCTCGCCATACCCTATGATCCCTTTAGCCGTAAGGGTCACATCTAATTCCCTTTTGAATATATCTAACGAACTGGCCTCAACAACTTTGTGTGATAGAGAATTCCACAGGTTCACAATTCTCTGAGTGAAGAAGTTTCTCCTCATCTCGGTCCTAAATGGCTTACTCCTTATCCTTAGACTGTGACCCCTGGTTCTGGACTTCCCCAACATCGGGAACATTCTTCCTGCATCTACCCTGTCTAATCCCGTCAGAATTTTATATGTTTCTATGAGATCCCCTCTCATTCTTCTAAATTCCAGTGAATATAAGCCTAGTCGATCCAGTCTTTCTTCATATGTCAGTCCTGCCATCCCGGGAATCAGTCTGGTGAACCTTCACTGCACTCCCTCAAGAGCAAGAATGTCCTTCCTCAGATTAGGAGACCAAAACTGTACACAATATTCAAGGTGCGGACTCACCAAGGCCCTGTACAACTGCAGTAAGACCTCCCTGATCCTATACTCAATTCCTCTCACTATGAAGGCCAACATGCCATTTGCCTTCTTCACCGCCCACTATACCTGCATGCCAACTTTCAAAGATTGATGTACCATGACACTCACGTCTTGTTGCATCTCCCCTTTTCCTAATCTGTCAGCATTCAGATAATATTCTGCCTTTCTGTTTTTGCCACCAAAGTGGATAACCTCACATTTATCTACATTATACTGCATCTGCCATGCATTTTCCCACTCACATAGCCTAAGTCACCCTGCAGCCTCTTAGCATCCTCCTCACAGCTCATACTGCCACACAGCTTAGTGTCATCTGCAAACTTGGAGATATTACATTCAATTCCTTTGTCTAAATCATTAATGTATATTGTAAATAGCTGGGGTCCCAGCACTGAACCTTGCGGCACCCCACTAGTCACTGCCTGCCATTCTGAAAATTCCTACTCTTTGCTTCCTGTCTGCCAACCAGTTCTCTATCCACATCAATACATTACCCCCAATACCATGTGCTTTAATTTTGCACACTAATCTCTTGTGTGGGACCTTGTCAAAAGCCTTCTGAAAGTCTAAATACACCACATCAACTGATTCTCCTTTGTCCCCTCTGTTAGTTACATCCTCAAAAAATTCTAGAAGATTTGTCAAGCATGATTTCCCTTTCATAAATCCATCCTGACTTGGACCAATCCTGTCACTGCTTTCCAAATGTGCTATTATATTTTTAATAATTGATTCCAACATTTTCCCCACTACCGATGTCAAGCTAACTGGTCTATAATTCTCTGTTTTCTCTCTCCCTACTTTTTTTAAAAAGTGGGGTTACATTAGCTATTCTCTAGTCCATAGGAACTGATCCAGAGTCTATAGAATGTTGGAAAATGACCATCAATGCATCCACTATTTCTAGGGCCACTTCCTTAAGTACTCTGGGATGCAGACTATCAGGCCCTGGGGATTTATCGGCCTTCAATCCCATCAATTTCCCTATCACAGTTTCCTGACTAAAAGATTTTCTTCAGTTCCTCCTTCTCACTAGACCCTCGGTCCCCTAATATTTCCGGAAAGTTATTTGTGTCTTCCTTAGTGAAGACAGAACCAAAGAATTTGTTCAATTGGTCTGCCATTTCTTTGTTCCCCATTATAAATTCACCTGATTCTGACTGCAAGGAACCTACATTTGTCTTCACTAATCTTTTTCTCTTCACATATCTATAGAAGCTTTTGCAGTCAGTTTTTATGTTCCCTGCAAGCTTACTCTCATACTTTATTTTCCCCCTCCTAATTAAATCCTTTGTCGTCCTCTGCTGAATTCTAAATTTCTCCCATTCCTCAGTTTTGCTGCTTTTTCTGGGCAATTTATATGCCTCTTCCTTGGATTTAACACTATCCTTAATTTCCCTTGTTAGTCACGGTTGAGCCACCTTTCCCATTTTATTTTTACGTCAGGCAGAGATGTACAATTGTTGAAGTTCATCCATGTGATCTTTAAATGTCTGTCATTGCCTATCCACTGTCAACCCTTTAAGTACCATTCACCAGTGTATCCTAGCCAATTCATGTCTCATACCATCGAAGTTATCTTTCTTTAAGTTCAGGACCCTAGTCTCTGAATTAACTGTGTCACTCTCCATCTTAATGAAGAATTCTACCATATTATGGCCACTCTTCCCCAAGGGGCCTCGCACGACAAGATTGCTAATTAATCCTCTCTCATTACACAACACCCAGTCTAGGATGACCAGCTCTCTAGTTGGTTCCTCGACATATTGGTCTAGAAAACCATCCCTAATACACTCCAGGAAATCCTCCTCCACTGTATTGCTACCAGTTTGGTTAGCCCAATCTATATGTAGATTAAAGTCACCCATGATAACTGTTGTACCTTTATTGCACGCATCCCTAATTTCCTGTTTTATTCCATCCCCAACCTCACTACTACTGTTTGGCGTTTTCTGCCCTGTAGTGTTCCGCAGCTCTACCCATTCAGATTCCACATCATCCAAGCTAATGTCCTGCCTTACTATTGCGTTAATCATCGCTTTAACCAGCAACTCTATCCCACCTCCTTTTCCTTTCCATCTATCCTTCCTGAATATCAAATACCCCTGGATGTTGCGTTCCCAGCCTTGGTCACCCTGGAGCTATGTCTCCGTAATCCCAATTACATCATATCCGTTAACAGCTATCTGCGCAGTTAATTCATCCACGTTATTATGAATGCTCCTCACATTGAGACACAGAGCCTTCAGGCTTGTTTTTTTAAACACTCTTTGTCCTTTTAGAATTATGTTGTAATGTGGCCCTTTTTGATTTTTGCCTTTGATTTCTCTGCACTTCACTTTTCCTTATCTCCTTTCTACCTTTTGATTCTGCCCCCATTTTACTTCCCTCTGTCTCCCTGCATAGACTCCCATCCCCCTGCCATATTAGTTTAAATCCTTCCCAACAGCACTAGCAAACATTCCCCCCTAGGACATTAGTTCGGATTGGCTGTGCAGTCGTCAAGGTGTTGTATGGTGGTGTGGTTCACGATTTACCATTATGGATCGTCCCAGGCAATGGTCCAATGCTGTTCAGCAGGAATTGGCTCGAGAAAATCAAGTGGATCTGGAATTATATCAAAGCTTGTCCTCAGTGGATGACACTTAATTTGCTCACGTGCTGAAGAAGTTTGCTTCTTTGTTTGAACCGGGCATTGGCAATTTTATTGGAGCCAAGGTGCAGATTCACCTGGATTCTGATGCAAGGCCTGTCTATCATAAAGCTCGGTCTGTTCTGTACATGATGAGAGAGAAGGTCGAAATTGAGCTTGACAGACTCCAACGTGAAGGGGTCATATCACCGGTTGAACTTAATGAATGGGCCAGTCCCATCATTCCTGTGATGGCACTGTCAGGATCTGTGGAGACTACAAGGTTATGATTAATCTATTTTCGAAACAGGATCAGTATCCACTACCGAAGGCTGATGACCTGTTCGCCATACTAGCTGGTGGAAAGTCGTTCACTAAACTGGATCTGACGTCGGCCTAAATGACACAGGAGCTTGTTGACACTTCAAAGAAACTCACCTGCATCAACACCCATAAAGGACTGTTTGTCTGCAACAGGTGCCCTTTTGAAATCCGTTCGGAGGAACGTGGAGAGTCTACTGAAGTCCATTCCTAGAAATGTCATGTTTCAAGATGACATTCTGGTCACAGGTCGCGACACTGCTAAACATCTGAACAATCTTGAAGAAGTCCTGCATCATCTGGACAAAGTGGGACTCAGGCTGAAACATTCGAAGTCTTCATGGCACCTGAAGTTGAATTCCTGGGGAGGAAGATTGCTGTTGATGGCATCAGGCCTACTGATTCGAAAACTAAGGCCATCAAAAATGCACCCAGACCTCAGAATTTGATGGAGCTGCGTTCATTCCTTGGGCTACTCAACTACTTCGGTAATTTCTTACCCAGATTGAGCACTTTATTAGAGCCACTGCACATGCTGATCAGAAAAGGCGACAACTGGGTCTGGGGTGTATTTCAAGATAGAGCTTTTGAGAAAGCCAAGAATCTGCTCTGTTCAAACAGGCTGCTTGTTCACTATGATCCGTGTAAGCGTCTTGAATTGGCCTGTGATGCTTCATCATATGGGGTTGGCTGTGTACTCCAACAAGCAAATGAGTTGGGTAAACTCCAACCTGTTGCGTATGCTTTGAGAAGTTTGTCAAAGGCGGAAACAGCTTACAGCATGGTAGAAAAAGAAGCTTTGACCTATGTATATGGGGTCAAAAAGATGCATCAGTACCAGTTTGGTCTTCGTTTTGAACTCGAAACAGATCACAAGCCACTCATTTCATTGTTTTCGGAAAACAAAGGTATTAATACCAATGTATCTTCCTGTATCCAGAGGTGGGCATTGACATTGTCTGCCTATGATTATGTAATTTGTCATAGACCTGGCACTGAGAATTGTGCTGATGCACTGAGTCGTCTGCCGTTGCCACACCTGAAGTGGAGATGCCTCAACCTGCAGATCTACTGTTAGTAATGGATGCTTTTGAGAGTGAAGGAATTCCTGTCACTGCTCAACAAGTGAGGATCTGGATCAGCCATGATACTATTTTATCGATTGTGAAACGTTGTGTCCTCAGTGGTGATTGGTCTGTAATACCTATGGAAATGTGTGATGAGACCAAACCTTACAACCGTCGCAAAGATGAACTATCCATTCAGTCAGATTGTCTACTGTGAGGCAGAGAAAGATTTGTACGTGAACTACATAGCACTCATCCTGGTATCGTCATGATGAAAGCCATTGTTTGGTGGCCTGGAATTGACTCTGACCTGGAATAATTTGTGCATTAGTGCAATACTTGCATGCAGCTAAGTAAAGTACCAGCGGAATCTCCGTTGAGTCTTTGGTCATGGCCATCTAAACCATGGTCGAGGATACACATCGATTTTGTGGGCCCTTTCCTGGGAAAGATGTTTTTTGTTTTGATGGATGCGTATTCAAAGTGGATAGAGTGTATTATTATATCATCCAGTACATCTACAGCTACTATTGAGAGCCTTCATATCATGTTTGCTACTCATGGTTTGCCTGACATTGTTATGAGTGATAACGGATCTTGCTTCACAAGTCTTGAGTTTCACGAGTTCATGAAACTCAACGATATCAGACATGTGAGGTCAGCCCCATTCAAACCTGCGTCTAATGGTCAAACAGAGCATGAGGTTCAAACGGTCAAGCAAAACATGAAATGTGTGACTCAGGGTTCACTGCAGACTCGTTTGTCATGCATATTGCTTAGTTACAGGACAAGACCTCACACACTTACCTGGGTCTCCCCTGCTGAATTACTGATGGAGAAGTCTTAAGACCAAGCTTTCTCTTATCCATCCTGATTTGAATGATCATGTTGAAAACAGACGTCAAAATCAGCAATGATATCATGATCGTGCTGCTGTGTCACGTGACATCTCTGTCAACGACCCAGTTTATCTGCTGAATTATGGTCAAGGTCCAAAGTGGATCACCGGTACGGTTACGGCCAAGCAGGGTAACAGAGTGTTTATTGTCGTGCTCAAGAATGGCAAACATGCAGGAAACATGTTGATCAGATAAAATTGCAGCACACAGATGAACCGGAACCGGTTGAGCAAGGTGCAGTCAGTGACCAAACAACCAATGTTCATTCATCAGAAGACTCTGCTGTCATTACTGAATCTGGACTTTCAGTCTCTGATAGGGTCATTACCACTCCCATCAGATTGGCGACTCAGCCTCCAGTCATAACTGACTCAGAACACTCACCCAGAACTGGAGTTGAACTGAGATGATCAACTCGTGAGCGAAAAGCCCCAGACCGTCTTAATTTGTAAAGAGACTGATACTAAGATCTTGAAGGGGGATGTTGTTATGTATTGATGCTTGGGGTCACTAGACACCAGGGGGCGCCACTGTTGGAGGTCATCGGGCTGTACGCACGTAAGCGCGGACCCTGGTATATAAGAGTGAGTACCATGTCATATGCGCACTTTGGGCGCAAATAAAGTTGAACCAGGTTTGCACCTGAGTGAGTTTACAGTAACAAGCCTTTCGAGTCATTATATACATTACAGTTGGGAATCGGGGAGGTCGGAGGCAGGAGTGAGGTCTGAGATGATAATGGTAAGTACTTACCTTTTTTTCATTCAGCGCTGTTTAACGTTTGTTTTCCCGGAGGTAAACATCTCTGGTGCTGGCTCAGACGCAAGCCAAATTTGCAAGAGAGAGCAGAAGTCGGCATTGAATATGTTAATGACCGAACGCTGACTTCATAAAAAGCTAAACAATGCTGCTTTTTTTTTTGCCCTCGCCCATATGGCATCCGGAGCAGCCCACATAATCCCTAAAACTGGTCTTAACAGCTGGTGCTAAGGTGTCGCCTTTTTGTTTCATACATTTGTAATTCAGGTGAATGAGACCAATTGAGATGCTGCCCTGATAACTAATAGAATATTCCTGCTGGAACACATTATTGTTTGATCTATCTGTGAATAAACCATTTTGACATGTCTTATCATTGTTTGAAACAGCCTATTGAGTATTTAAAGCAAAGATTTATGAGCTCAACACAGTATCCAGGCTATTGCAGACATTTGTTTGGTTAAGCCAATGAATTTCAAATAAATTAGTTGGGACTTGGGATATATTAGAAATCTAAGCATGATTCAAAATAAATAACCATTTGCGCTTTGGCCAATCTATGAGGCAATTTAAAAGAGTGTAAAATTACCCAAAGGATTGTGGTTTATGTTAAAGACAGATTCATATTAGACAGTGAAAATTAATCCAGCTGCTTGGAAAAATTGCAATGAATTTAGTGTTCTGGTCACCATATTAATCATATTCAACAAGCACTCAATTTTCAACTCAGGTTAACAAAGGATAACTGCGATAACATAAAAACATAAGAAATAGGAGCAGGCCATTCGTCCCCTCGAGCCTACTCTGTCATTCAATAAGATCATGGTTGTTCATCGACCTCAACTCCATTTTCCTGCCCGATCTCCATATGCCTTGATTCCCCTAGACTCCAAAAATCTATCTATCTCAGCCTTGAATATATTCAGTGATTCAGCATCCACAGATGTCTGGGGCCGAGAATTCTAAAGATTCACAATCCTCTGAGTGAAGAAATTCCTCCTCATCTTTGTCTTAAATGGCCTACCCAGTATCCTTAAAACTGTGCCCCCTACTTCTAGACATTCCAGCCAAGGGAAACAACCTCTCAGCATCTACTCTGTCAATCTACTTCAGAATCTTGTATGTTACAAGAGATCACCTCTCATTCTTCTAAACTCCAGAGTATAGGCCCATTCTACACAATCTCTCATCATAAGACAGCTCTCTCATCCCAGGAATCAAGCTAGGGAACCTTCGTTGCACCGCCTCCAAGTGAAGTATATCCTTCCTGAGATAAGGAGACCAAAGCAGTGCACAGTACTCCAGGTATGGTCTCACCAAGGCCCTGTATAACTGTAACAAGACTTCACTACTCTTATACTCCAACCCCTTTGCAATAAAGGCCAACATGCCATCTGCCTTCCTTATTGCTTGTTGTACCTGCAAGCTAGCTTTCTGTGTTTCTTGCACAAGGATACCCAAATCTCTCTGAACACCAACATTTTTAAGTTTCTCACATTTAAAAAATATTCTGTTTTTCTATTCTTCCTATCAAAGTGAATAACCTCACATTTCCCCACACTAAGGGCCCAAGTTTCCACACGATAAAAAACGGGCGCCCCTTTTTCGCGCCTAAAACGGCGCCTAAAAAATACTCACGATTCTGTAGCGTTCTGCAGCTCCTTGTCTGCCTGGCGCGGCGCCCAGGGGGGCGGAGCCTACACTCGCGGCGATTTTGTAAGTGGGAGGGAGCGGGTACTATTTAAATTCGTTTTTTTCCTGCCGGCAACGCTGCACATGCGCGCTGGAGCATTCGCACATGCTCAGTGTGAAAAAAACATTAGCACTCGGCCATTTTTGTAGTTTTTTGTAGCTGTTGAATTTTTGAACATTTTTTAATAAAAGCACATTGCCATCAGCACATCAGCACTTGCAACCTTCTCACTGTCTCCTTCCCCCCCCCGCGGGAAGAACGGGCGCCTCCACCCTCCCCCCCGCGGGAAAGAACGGGCGCCTCCTCCCCCCCCCCGCGGGAAGAACGGGCGCCTCCTCCCCCCCCCCCGCGGGAAGAACGGGCGCCTCCACCTCCCCCCCCCCCCCCCCGCGGGAAAGAACGGGCGCCTCCTTCCCCCCCCCCTGCGGGAAGAACGGGCGCCTCCACCTCCCCCCCCCCCCCCCCCCGCGGGAAAGAACGGGCGCCTCCTCCTCCCCCCGCGGGAAGAACGGGCGCCTCAGGCTGACTGCAGCATTCTCCGTGCCTGAAGCACTTTCACACAGGTAGGAAGATGGTTTATTTAATCTTTTCTTTGCTTATAAATTTTTATTCAGGTTGGATTTATTTGTATAATATTTGTAGAAGTATAAATAAGGATTTATTGTAGAATTTAATGACTTCCCTCCCCCCCACCTTGTTCTGGACGTCTAATTTGTAACCTGCGCCTGATTTTTTAATGTGTAGAACAGGTTTTTCCAGTTCTACAAAAATCTTCACTTGCTCCATTCTAACTTAGCTGTGGAAACTTTGAAATCAGGCGTCAGTGGCCGGACACGCCCCCTTTTGAAGAAAAAATTCTGTTCCAAAGTAGAACTGTTCTACCTGACTAGAACTGCAGAAAAAAAAATGTGGAGAATTGCGATTTCTAAGATAGTCCGTTCTCCACCAGTTGCTCCTAAAAATCAGGCGCAAATCATGTGGAAACTTGGGCCCCATGCTCCATCTTACTGTCCACTCACTTAGTCTATCTATATCCCTTTGTGTTCTCCTCACAGCTTACTGTCCCACTTTGTATTATCAGCAAACTTGGATACATTACACACGGTCCCTTCATCTCGGTCATTAATATAGATTGTAAATAGCTGAGGCCCCAGCACTGATAAGGTGCCACATAAAAGGTTATTACACAAGATAAGAGCTCATGGGATTGGAGGTAATGTATTAGCATGGATAGAGGATTGGGTAACGGACAGAAAACTGAAAGTAGGATAAAGGGCTGAGGCGCCTCCATCACTACATCCTGGATCCCCAAACCTTCCTGATTCGCAGTCACACCCTCCTGTCCCTGGCCATTGATTAACTCTAAAGTACTATTGAACCTTAAGGGTGTGAGTGTCTCCTGGAGCAAAGTGTCTAGGTAACTATCCCTCCTTGTTGCATCGCGATGTCTGCAGCTCGTACTCCAGCTCAACAATTCTGAGCCAAATTTCTTTGAGCTGCAGACACTTACTGCAGATGTGGTTGCTAGGAATTGCAATGCTCTCTGCCAACTCCCATAAAACATCACAATATCACAATGGATGCAGACAAAGGCCGTAGAGGTAGGATTGTAAAGTTTACAGACAGAGTTCTCATTTAGCAATTGGCAAAAACCATGGCTGAAAATATTTATAACCTGTTAGGCCGCATGTGGCATTGTGAAAAGTAGTAGTAAATTATCCTCTAGAGGATCCATGTATTTGTGTGTTAATAAAATGTTGGGTTCCGATGACTATCCCATACCTTTTTCAGCCCTGAGAAAAGATTATTTCAGCACTGAACAAAAAGGTTGAATACATAATAAGCCCACTATGACCTCTATTTTGTTTAGATAAATTAATCTTGTTATTTCATACCTCCCAAATGCAGACTGCATTGAAAAACCCACATGGTAGTACTTTTATTTTTGAGCTAGAATTTTGATGTAGATGATTTTTTTCTCACGTAGCCTTTGCCTTGTATTTCTTTTTAGTAACTAGGAAAGAATACTTTCTGTATTAATAGGGAATAAAAAACTTAATTTCATGTTTCATATTGATATCATAATACTACACAGTAACACAAAAATTAACATTACTAATGGAAAGACTATGTAATGGATTTTCTCAGGGTGGGTGTGAGATAATTTATCAATGTTGACGTCAGTAGAAAACACAGTACTTCCTCACGGTTTGACTTTCACTGTGAATCTGCACTGTGAAGATTGATGCTTTCCTTCCTCGATAGTGTCTCTCTCCATCTCCCTTATTACTCACATGTTACATGGAAGTTGATGAATGTGGAAATGAGCTGACCCACAAAATTGTAGCCAAACCTACTCTGCAGGTGCAACACATGACTCATTGGCGCAAATCGGTGCAACTCACTGCGTGGAATTTCTGGGTTTTCATGTCACATTAAGAACAGGTTGATGTTGCAGGTGCATGCCCACCAGGAACTGGATTGAGATTCCCCAAAATCATTTCCAAAAGGACTCTCACAACCAGCAGGTAAAGGGAACTATTATACCCATCAGTCTAAGCTGGTCTTGATGCCAGGTCGCAGAAGGAAATGATCAGTGCCCAACCCATTGCAACATCAACTCCCATTACTTTGCTATTTTATATTTGTACTGCACCAGGGTACTGAAGCACCATATTAGCTGTAACATGCCAATGAAATAGTGGACTTCTTGTATTAGCAGCTTAAAAAGGAATAACAAACTGGTTGTGTTTTTACTTTATTAAATGTTGATTTTATAGTGTGTGGATCAGATCTATCTGGTCTGGGACCTTTACAGGAGATCCATTTAATTTCCATGATGGTCTAACAGTTTTGCTTCTGGTCTGTCTGATCTGACCTCCAGTGCAGTCTATGGGACTAGATACTGAGAAACCAAGATAGTTACCTCATTATGACTTGATACCGGTTCTCCCCATCTCCCCTTGTTCACCATTACTTTTATTTTTCGATTTAGGATTGAGACCACTTGAATTTCAGACAGTCCTATCCAAACCTGAAGACCAAAAGATATACATGGGTAGAGTTTTCGCTGCTTTCCACTAGTTTTATCAATGCCACCCGGGTGAAATCGGCTGAACCAGCGCAAAAGATCAGGGAATTTTAAATATAAGTAACGTCGTGCATAAATCAAGTTTCCACAATCCTGCTTGTTGGTTTAAAAATCATTTCGCCCAAAGCTGGTGTTGCCTAAAACTGACCGAGCGCCAGATCAAAATAACGAGGAAGGCAAGTTTGTAGCCGCTTGAGGAGACTCTTCAAATTGTATTTGTTTTCTTAGGCGCACAGGCACTAGTAGGCATGTTTTAAAAGTTTATACAAGTAAATTACATATTTTTAATAAGAAATGAAACTAGTAAATGGTTCAGTATAGTTTTGTTAAGTAATTTTCAGTGATTTAAAATCAGGTTATTCACTAGTGGAGGATTAGACATGCTTATTAAAATTCCTTATTTTTTGTGAAAAAAACATTTTCTAGTGTACTAATAAAACTGGACAAGGTTATCACTCTTAAATATAACAATGAATATCTTTTAATGCAAAGAAAAAAAAAATATTTTCTATTATGATGACCAATTGTACTGGTTCATGGAAGATTTTACATTTGTAACTATCCAAATGAGTTTTAGTTGGAAACTTGCACTGTAACCTAATCAGCACAATTCCAATTTTAATTTGTGCCCAATTTCCTAACTGTACCCAAGGCGGAAACTTAACCCCACAGTGTGCAAACTGAAACCAACGTAAACTAATCTAAGCTAAGGTGTAACATGACATCTACTTCCCTAGTTAAGATAGCCACCCCTATTTTAATAAGTTATTTTCAAAAAACGCATATTTCAGTCTTGATGCTATGTGTGTTTTTAAAAGTAAGAAAGGAATTTATAATAACATGGCAATAAAGGGAATTTAAGTTCATTCAGATGGCGGGTGTGGGTTTTATTTGATAGTTATACTTGCGTCAATGGGACTCTTTCCCCACTGCCTCCCAAAGGAGGGATCAATCATTTTAAAGCTGCAGAAACATTTATCCACTAAACAAAATAACAAGATTTTGATATATTTATAGTTTATTCAGAGATCCCTTTGAGGTAAGAAACATTCTTTGGTTCAATAGAACCTATTATATGAGACTCAGATGTTATATGATAAAAAACATGTGCACAGTTTAAAAATGACAAACGGCAGTTAAGCATCCAAGAAATGAGAGGTAAGAATGAAATCAGGTTTTGGAGCTTACAAATGCTTTGGAAAGAAAACTTGTGATGTTCTCTATGGTTACATTCACACAGCAGCCAGGAATTGCTAGCCAATTGAAAGCGTCCCATTTCAATGGTTGAAAGACGTACAATATTGGAATGCATTACTGGCTCAGTTGATAAATGTATTGCTCAGCCTGGGACATAGCCCTCCTAAACCAAACAGGTTCCCAGTTCAATCCTTGTCCTATACTGAACTTGGGACACTTTGCCATTTTTTTTGTAGGAATAGTGGTCTGAAAATTTACATTCAGGCCTAATTAAAAGTGATCTTCTATTTTAGTATGACTCCAAGTCTGTTAATGGGGAAATTATTTTGGCATCAGAACAGAGACAGTTATTTTCCATCTGACCTTTTCTCTACTGAGATTTGTAGCCAATGATGACTGAGACATAGAGTGCTTCTACTCTCAATTCAGAATCCATTACTGACCAACTCAACTCCTTCTTCGAATCCTACCAGCACTCAAAGGAGTAGGTAAAAAGTAGGATTTGATGTATATTCTTCCATTATAGTTAGATGCAGAATTGACAATTATCGCAGTTAACATCTGTAAGTAATGCAGTCATTTTTTTCAGAGATTGAAGTTACAGAAGTCATACCAGGTTTAAAAAAAAAGAGCTTTGAAGTTCAATACATTGGGGGTAATTTTAAACTAATTCGGCGGACGGGAAAGAGGCGGGGTTGGGGCAGCCATCCATTTTATACATTCCCCAAATTGAAGTTAATGAAGTATAAAATCCAGCCGGATGTAAAATGAGTGACCAACCCAACCCTCTCGATTCTCGATGGGCAGGTAAGGTTAAAATAGGGAATAAAGCGTTATGGGGAGCGGGCAGGAAAATGGACCCGAGTCCATGATTGGATCAGCCATGATCGTATTGAATGGCGGAGCAGGCTCGAGGGGCCATATGGCCTACTCCTGCTCCTATTTATGTTCTTATTAAATGACCCCCTTTGTTTTCAAATACCACCTAACCTTCCTTTTATGTTTTCAAATTTAAAATATATAATTATTTCAGCTTACCTGACAATGGATGCTCTGGTGTTTACCCTTGTCCCTACTGCTTCCAATCCATCCCATCCCTAGTGACAGAAATTGTGGAAACAGGTGATAAGAAAAAAAAAGAAGGCTATCAGTAAGGCAGCAATAATGCTTGCCACTTGATGTTGGGTAGCTGTCATTCTGGGTTGAGTGGTTAGACAGAAATATAGCAGGTTGGGTTGGATATGCCAGAGAGGTTGGATATGTCAGAGAGGTTGGATATGTCAGAGAGGCTGGATATGTCAGAGAGGTTGGATATGTCAGAGAGGTTGGATATGTCAGAGAGGTTGGATATGTCAGAGAGGTTGGATATGTCAGAGAGGTTGGATATGTCAGAGAGGTTGGATATGTCAGAGAGGTTGGATATGTCAGAGAGGCTGGATGTGGCAGAGCAGGGCAGAGCGCCATCCTCCAAAGGGAAAAGAGCGAAAACGAAAAGTAGAAAATAGAGCTGCCAAGTGAATAATCATTGTTAACATGGGCCAATATTCAGCAGAAAGCAATCAAAATTAAAAAAGGTCACGGTAAACTAAAGCATTATGGACCAAAGCACTAAAAGTGAAGAACTTTTGAATGGTATATCTGGTTTTTTTTTTAATTATCTGACGGTTCATTGGATAAAAGGATGGTTCAAACAGAGTTCCAGTATCACAGAAGTACTCTTCACAATGAACAGTTCGATAAACAACCTTGAATGAGATGAATGCAGTAATTGTAACAGTTAAACATGCGATTAAAATCAAGGTTCATTTTTTAAGACAAGATATTAATCGTGCTTATTTTTTTAATCGTTGGACAGCCCTAGTTAGATGACAAATACAATGGTGCTTGGTGCAATGAAAACAAATGTATGAAAACATTCTGGTTGTATGGCGGGGAGAAAAATTTGGTTGGAAGAGTCCATTCATCTCATTCAGATTCAAATGATCTTGAGACTGGATCAAAAGTATGCAATCATAAAAAAACAAGCTTACAGCCAAAGTGAAAATAGATTTTTTCCATAAATACCAGAAAACACAACTGCATCCCTCCCTCTAGGCCATAAGGAAATGGGTGCATGATTTCATTTATTAAAAAAGAATAAAACTGATTCTCTCACAAAAAAATGTCTTTACACTTTACATATACCTACTGACCTGTAGTATTATTTCTGATCTACTCAACAGACTACCAATGAGGTCAGCTGCATTCATCATCATCATCATAGGCGCTCCCTCGAAACGAGGATGACTTGCTTCCACGCTAAAAAAGGCTAAATTCACAGGTGTTCCAATGAAGCACCTAAAATTTCAGGTCCTGAACTACATCCTGAAGGGTGGAAGATGCCTGTGCGTGGATTTTTTTTAACGTGTGGTGGCCGTTGCACACCAACCATTGTCATGTATCTTACATTATTATATATAACTGTATCCTAACATGCTATACATGACTGTAATAAGATATGACCTGTAACCACCAGCATACCTTACCACCAGGGGTGCACTTGCAAGAGACAGGTATATAAGGACAGGTCTCAGGCAAGTGCAGCATTCCAAGGCTGTGAAATAAAGGTGCAGATCCAGAGTGACCTTGACTTTACTACATACCTCGTGTGAATCTGTACTGAGGGGACAGGACTTTACAGCCATCACGCAGGCTTGATAGAGCTGGGTCTTGGTCCAGTGACAAGGATTAACCAAGAGGACTGGAGACCAGCTCTGCTGCACGGACCTAGTGCACACATATCGCAGTATGGGCTGGCCTGTGCTGCCCCTGGCCCCGAACTCACGCCTCAGCAGCACCAACTCATTCTCTCCGCAGCTCAGTTTCATCTTTCACCTCACTCCGGAGCTCCAACAAAAAAATTCCTTTCCGATGCCAAAGACCACAAGCTTTAACGACTCCTAGATATTAACGCCACTCCAATTCTTCATCCCCTTCACATTCTTCTAACCCCATCCCTCCTTCCGATCACTCCTGCCCTCCACCCCATCAGAGACCCACCTCTTGCTCTACATACACATGTATTGGATACTGCTTAGATGCAGTCCCCTTCTCTTGCAAGTCTACCATCATCACCCCTCTCCTTAAATAAAAAACAACCCTTGACTCCCTCCATCCTTGCAAACTACTGCCTCATTTCCAACTTCCTTTTTCTAAAGTCCTGTCCCCTCAGTACAGCTTCACATGAGGCATGTAGTGAAGTCAAGGTCACTCTGGACTTGCACCTTTATTTCACAGCTCTGGAATGCTGCACTTGCCTGAGACCTGTCCTTATATACCTGTCTCTTGCAAGTGCACCCCGGTAGTAAGGTATGCTGGTGGTTACAGGTCATATCTTATTACAGTCATGTATAGCATGTTAGGATACAGTTATATATAATAATGTAAGATACATGACATCACCCTCCCCAAAGGTCTTATTGTCTTTATAGGTTCAGTCTCTCAGGTGGTCTATGCTCTCGCATGGAGCATCTGAGTTGTGGTTCAGTTGTTTGCCTTGGTGTCTGTTTTTCTTTGGGTGTGGTTGCTGGTATCTCGCCTGGGCTGTCTGTTTCGATTGGTGTGATTGTTGTTGACGCGCCTGGGCTGTCTGTTGGGATTGCCTTTTCCTCAGATTGTTCCCTCTGTCTGTCCACCAGGTGTGGTGCGAGTTCCACATTGTAGTCTGCCTCTTGTTCCGCAGTGTTGTTGGTAAATCTGCTTTTGACTTGGTCTGCATGCCTCCGGCAGGTTTTGCCATTGTCCATTTGTACTACCAGTAGCCTGTTTCCTTCCTTGCCCGTTACTATCCCTGCAAGCCATTTGAGACCCCTGCCATAGTTTAGTACAAACACTTTGTCCCCTATCTCATTCCATCTCCCCCTCGAATTTCTGTCATGGTACTCAGTCAGCTTACGGCGCATTGCCTCAACGATTTCGTGCATGTCTGGGAGGATGAATGAGAGCCTTGTTTTTAAAGTCCTTTTTATCAACAGTTGCGCGGGAGGGATCCCAGTCAGTGAGTGCGGACGAGATCTGTATGCCAGCAGCAGTCGCGACAGGCGACCCTGCAGCGTGGGACCTTGGATTTTAAGTTTGCCTTGTTTAACGATTTGCATTGCTCTCTCCGCCTAGCCGTTGGAGGCCGGCTTGAACGGTGCCGTCTTGACATGATTTATGCCGTGGTCAATTATAAAGTCTTGGAATTCTGCGCTGGTGAAGCACGGACCATTGTCACTGACCAATATGTCAGGGATTCCGTGCGTTGCAAACATGGTTGCGAGGCTCTCCACAGTGGTGGAGGTTGTGCTCGAGTTTAAAATGGTGCATTCGATCCACTTTGAAAATGCATCTACAACTACGAGGAACATTTTGCCCATGAATGGGCCCGCATAGTCTACGTGCACCCGCGACCACGATTTGGTGGGCCAGGGGCTCAGTGGAGCTTCCCTGGGGGCATTGCTGAGCTGGGCACAAATGGTGCACCTTCGGACGCAGAGCTCCAAGTCCGCGTTAATACCAGGTCACCAGACGTGGGATCTGGCTATGGCCTTCATGAGAACGATCCCCGGGTGCTCGCGGTGGAGCTCCCGGACAAATGCCTCTCGGCCTCCAGAGGCATGACTACTCGGCTGCCCCACATCAGGCAGTCTGCTTGTAGTG